>NC_132995.1:18305000-18522500 GCF_048564905.1 Vicugna pacos
TGCGTGCCCTAAGAGCGTTGTTTGGAGAGTCGTGCCCTGGGGTGACTTAGAGAAAACAATTCCATTATAGCACTTTTAAAAGTTGGCATGTGGACATTTTAAATTAGGGGCCAATATTTGCAAGAAAACAAAGTAGGAAGAGGATAAAGCAAAATGTACGCTCTCCTATTCTCTGTGAAATCACTTTGTTTTCCCTTTTTCTGATGCCAGGGCTCATTAATAATAAAAATTTAAAAAAAAGGCATTTCTTTCATTTGGAAACCTCTTTTCTGGTTTGGGTCAATTCTGAAGATTTTTGTAAAAGGTCTCGATCATTTGTTATGAAATCAGAGCCTGCCCTGAGGGTGGCTGACACTGGGGGTCCAGCCTGGGCCAGGCTCCTCTCAGCTGCCTTGCACCCCGGACGAGCAGACGAGCACCTGGAATCCGGGGTTCAGCGTTTTCTCTGAGTGGTGAGGACTTAAATACGTTCCCACTTTGCAAAATCACATTATTCTAATGAGAATGCAAATGAAAGGAAAGCTGTGGGAAATGGCTCTAGATGAGTCGCTTGTCAAAAATGTTTTACTGGGGAGGGGGCGATGCGAAGGGGGCGGGGGAGCCCAGCTCCCTCGCTTGCCGAGTGGCGTTTTCTGGGGGACTCGCGTTGGGTGGCACCTGGCCAAGTCTGAAGGAAACACATCTTCATTGATGTGCCTATTGTTACTGCGTCTTATTCATGGTATTTAAACAACTCATGCAGGTTTTGACAGCTTTTTCCTTTTCATATTTACAGGGGACTTTTTATTTTGGCAAAAATTTCTGAAGACCAGTGGTCCAGGGAGGCAGGGGAGAGAAGCGTGGTCAAGGCGAGCTTGGGTGTGGCATCAGCTGAACCCTCAAAGGCTCGGGTCCAGGAAGGATGCTGAAAACATTAGTCATTGAGACACACAGTCAAGAGCTGCAGCTCTTGGTTACTCCGCTGGGCAGATCAACCCGTCTTTAGGGGGCGGTAGCTGTAGAGGGGGCAGGAGTGGATGCCAAGGGGCAGCTCGTAGTATGTCTAAAAGTGACATCTGGCCCTATGTGGCCTTGGGTTTTATTTTCCACAGAACGGGTGAGAAGTCCTGTGTTCTGTCCCCATCACCAAGGGCTGGTCTGTCAGTGTCCTAGTTCTGGCTGTTAATGTCCTTACAGTGGTTTACCTGGATCCTGGGTGCTCAGATGGACAGCTGGGCTCAAGTCCACGCAGTCCTGTCTGATGTGGTGCCTTTTCAGGGTGGACCAAAGTGACCCAGGTCCCTCTGTGAATACAGGACCTCTCAGACATGTAACGAGGTAGGTTCAAAAATAAAGTTCGGCATGACTCAAACTAACATCACAGTCCTGTGAAGGCCGCAGAGAACACCCACGCAGGGAGACAGTTTAGAGGCTGCCCTGTCAGTCATCCTGGCCTCCGGGGCTAGTGAGGGACCCACATCTCTTCTGAACTCTTTGAACTGAGGGACGGTTCATGTCCGTTGTTAATAAGATGTTAATTTTCCATAGCATGCCATTAGATTGCAACACATATTTTTTTTAGGGAAAGATGTTATCTTTATGGAGTTGACTTATTTGCAAACTTAACATAAGCTTTCAAACCCACAGAAAATATGGCAGTGTGTTTATATTTAAAATAGATTTTTAAAAAATCCAGTGAGTTACTGTGAATTTACTTACCGCCCAATAATACAGGGATAAAAATAATTTATGCTCCTATTTTAATTAAAAGCAAATCATTTTTATAAAGCAACAGGAGCTCAGTCTAGTGGTTAGAACATGCAGTGGGAGTGGTGACTCTTTTAGCTTTTCTCTTGGCTGGGTCTGGACTGGCTCCCTGACTGGGGGCAGGCTCTTTACTCTCTCTGAACAGCTCTTTGCAATTCTTAGAGATTGCATGAAATCCACCCAAACCGCACTGTGCAGAGTCACTAACCATAAGCATCCCGTGTGGCAAAGTCCCAGGTCCCGGTCTGGGATGTTGACAGTTGACGTCAGAGATGGAGAGGTCACTCTGGGGTGGAAGGGCTGGCACCCTGGCCAACAAGGGGGTGTAGAGTTTTCCATTTTACCGCAAAGTTGGAAGTTAGAGAAGCAGCATGTGATGTTTGAAGAGTCTGTGGTTGGTTCCCTTGGCCACTGGAAGACATCCAACACCCAAAGACACAAACATGCTGGAACCACCTCTTGTTCCCAAGAGGAGGCACGAGGTCACACAGGGGAGGAGGTATGGATAGAGATAATGATCGTAAGAGATGCTGCAACCCGCAGTCACGTGTGCTCCGTATTCTTTCATCCAGTAGATGGTTATTGAGCACCTACTGTATACCTGGTTTAGAGGTGAGCCAGTTGTGTGTGGACTCGAGCAACTAGGGAAGCCTGTATGGCTAAGGGAGAGCATTGCTGAGTCTCCAGAGCTTTGCTGGGCATTCCTTGGGGACACAAACTAAGTGCGCACAGTTGTGTCTATCTTCCAGGCATTATAGCCATGTCCAAGGCCAGATGGCAGCCCTGGATGGTAAGGGACAACATGAGCAGCCTGTGGTCGAGTGTGGGCTTTCATGAAGAAAATCAGAGCAGACCCCACCTACTGCCCCAGGCTATCACTTACATGGGCACTAGGGGATGGAATGGGCTAGTGTGGCCTGGTGCAGAGAGCACTGCACTTGGAGTCTGGAAATATAGTCTGAACACTGAACCATCTGCATACCTACTCTACGATCTTGGTGAGAGCTCTTCATTGGCACAGTGTCTACAACCAGGTTATGCTGAAGATGAGCTACAGGAGAATATGCTTTATAAACGGTAAAGTGCAGTGCATGGCTGCAGTAGCTTATCTTGCTCTTTGACCTGTCACTTGCACCAGCTTCTTTGTAATCCCCACAAAGAAGAAATTGTGCATCTCCCCCGGGGTTGAGTACACAGGTAGGCATCAATAAACAAACACTGGGCAGTGGATGGTAGGTGGATGGGTGAATTTATATTGGCTACTTCCAGAGGTGCCTGAGACCTTCATGATAATACTGCTTGAAAATGTCACTTAAGGAGCAGAAAATCATTTGGTTGGAAGATGAGCAGGCATTCCTGTCTCTTTTCTTCCTATAATAATGAGCATGTCTGTGCCATTCTGGTTTCCACCAAGTGCAGGAGGGAAAGAGGGCAAGGGGCTCATTGCCTGGTTCCCGTGTGGGGCACTTTCTCACCAGGGCATTCTTTCTGTATAATGGCTGTTGAAAGGCAATATAGAGTTGTCCTGTTCCCTCCCTTACCCCACCAAAGGCCACCAAATCCAGTGAATCTGGCAGAAAGTCTCCATTAAACATGCATGTATCAGGCCCCATAGAGGTCGCAGACTAACAGTTCAGGAGTATGACGTTTCTTGGACATGAGCCACTAGGAAACTTGAATCCCACTTCAGGAAATAATTAGACATGACCAAGAGTTTAACTTTGGTTCTCACAGTGAGTGTGATGAAGCTCGGGGCACAAGATTTGAGTTTAGACCTGCCTGCATTAGAATTTTTACTCTTTGTAATGGGATAAGTAGCCTAACATCTCTGGCTACTTGTTGGTAAAATGGGTATGAGTAATATCTCCCTAATATTATTTTTACAAACATTTAAGCATGTAATTTTTTTTAATGGAGGTACTGGGGATTGAACCCAGGACCTGATGCATGCTAAGCATGTGCTCTACCACTGAGCTCTACCGCATCCCCTTAAGCATGTAAATGTTTATTATTATTATTAGCAAATAATAGTATGTTTGCATGCCCTAAAATCATTCAGAAATGAGGGAGGTCAATATAGTCAGGAGAGAGTCAAGAAAAATTTCGTGACAAAGAAAAAGAAATCACTGGACCAGGATGTTTCCAATCTCAGTTCCAGAGAAGCAGAGCATGAACCTGCTGAGTTGGTGGGGAGGAATACCAAGGCCTGGGGTCTGATGAGGGGCAGAGGGGACTGTCCTATGTGCTCTCACAGGAGCTAGGAAGGTTGTTTGAGAAGCAAAGAAGGGAAGTGGATGTAGATGTCAGGCACCCAAGACATTGGATCAAAACACCTGGGTGGAGAGGAAAACCTGATGAGAAGAAATTCAACAACCAGATAGTAACTAGAAGTTGAGAGCAGCATGGGGAGGGTTGGGGAATACTTGAGGGCTGTGTATTCACTCATTCAACAAAAAGTTATGGATCAACTTCTCTGTGCCATGTTCCATTCTGTGCCCTGGGGATGTAGTAAATAAAATCCCTTCTAAAGCTCACATTCTAGTAGGAAGGAAATAGAGTATAAATAAATAGTTAATGGATAAAGAAGTTGTGTTCTATATACACAACAGAAAACTACTCAGTCATGAAAAAGAATAAAATAATGCCACTTGTAGCCACATGGATGGACCTGGAGATCGTCATGCTAAGTGAAGTAAGCCAGAGAGAGAAAGAAAAATACCATATGATATCACTTATATGTGGAATCTAAAAAAAAAAAAGGACATAAGTGAACTTATTTACAAAACAGAGACAGACTCACAGACATGGAAAACAAACTTATGGTTACCAGGGTGGGGAGAGGGGATGGAGAGAGATAAATTGGGAGTTTAGGGTTTGTAGATACTAACTACTGCATATAAAATAGATAACCAACAAGGTCCTACTGTATAAAACAGGGAACTACATTCAATACCTTGTAATGGCCTGTAATGAAAAAAATATATAAAAAGGAATATAGGTATGTAAATTAATCACTAAGCTATACACCAGAAATTGACACAACATTGTAAACCAACTATAATTCACTAAAACATTAAAAATAAATCATTAAATAAACTATGTGACATGATAGAAGTTTCTAAGTGCTGGGGCACAGGGTCTATGGAGAGTCAACAGAAAGGGGGTTGATTAATGTTAAATTTGATGGTTAAGGAAAGCTTCCATTGAAGGTGACGTTTGAGCAAAGCCTCAAAGGGGGTGACTCATGGAGACCAATTAAAAGGCTACGACAATACAGATGAGTAAGGATGACGGTTTGATCACACTGGCTGTGGTTGTGTTCTTTGGAGCAGCTGGAGAGACAACAGGGTTTACTTATGGGCTGGATAAGGGTGAGAGAGAAAGAGAACAGTTGGGGTGGTTCCAGGTTTGGGGGCCGGTTGGAGCTGCAATTGACTGAGATATAGAAATCTGTGCAGGTGTGGGTTGGGTGAGAGAGGGAGTCAGAAGCTCAGCCTGGGAGACATGAAATGTGTGAATGGCCATTAGAGGTCTAAGTGGCCTGCCAGGTTAAGTGGTTGGATGTATGATTCAAAAATTCAAGGGAGAGGTCCTGGCTGGAGTTATAAATGTGTTGAGTTTATCAGCATCTAGATGGGATTTAAAGCTGGGAAACTTGACAGAGCCCTCAAAAGAGTGAATCTATAGAGGTGAGGAAAAGGGTCCAAGGACTGGACTCTGAAGCCCCTTTTCCATTGAGGTTGAGAAAATGAAGAGGATTCAGCAAAGACAAAGGAGACTGAAAGTTGCAGCAATGGCATCAAACACTGCAGATATGTCAAACCTGTAAGGACTGAGAATTTACCTTCAGATTTAGCACCATGGAGATCATTGTTGACCTTGGGTCCACTGAGATTGGACTTCATATGTACACCAGTGCATTTTATTGGGTTAGGTGCAAAAGATCTGAGTTTTGGTCCCAGGTTCACCATATTCTTTCCTGTGTGACTTTGGGAAAGTTACTCAGTGTGTCTGAATCTTGTTTGTTTTGCTGTCGGCTGTAAATGTGAGATGATATCCCATACCATTCATTCCTAACTCAGGTTTTGTGATCTAGGAAGATGCCACCTCTTAAAATATAATCAGATTGACTACTATTGATTTGAATAACCTATAGAAAGTCTCATGTGCCCTCTAAGATATCTGGAGAGAGTGTGTTGTTAAGTTATCATAAGTATGTGTAGCTCCAACTTTCTGCTTCAGGATTCCATGCTGCTGTCTTCTGGTGTTAAATGTAGAGTTCAGTCTGTTTCTTTCATTGTTGTTCCTGTGCAAAAAGCTAAAAAATAAAACAGAAGGCAGAATAAAATAAAAAAAAAAGAAAAGGGGAGATAGAGGACATTTATATCACAGCAATGCAAAACAACTTAAAAGTTTTATAAATGATTATTTTTCTTAGGAGACTTCCAGCCAGTCCCATTGACTTGGACACCTTCTCTGTTCTTTGCTCTTTTCTTTCAGGAACAAAACCCCTTTATATTAGTCAGGTTAGACTAAGATATGCTATAATGACAAATAAGTCCAGAACATCAGGGATTAATGCAACAGAAGTTCTCATACCTGTAATGCCACTGTAGGTCTTCAGGATGACCTTCCTCTAGGGGTAACTCAGCAATCCAGGCTTTGCCTTCTCAACCTAGGGTCTCCCCAGTTTTTGTGATGGGAGAAGAGAGTGCTGGAGAATCTTGTGCCTGCCACCAAATCTTGTGCCCCAAAGGTGTCTATGTTCTCTAACTCCCGATTCATTGGTTTTAACTAGCTATAAGGCCACTCAACTACAAGGGGGCTGGGAAATGTAGGGGACAGATGGACCATTAGGCAAAAGTGACTGTTTCTGCCACAATTCCTTCAGAATCCTCTCATTTTCATAATCAGAGCAATTTGTTTTCTCCAAATTTAGTTTCTAATGTCCTTTCTCAGGCTTTAAACAAGTCACCATCCTTCCCTTGTCTCTGGGTTCTGTCTGGGATGGGGGAAAGATGCAGAAGATGGGGTGAGCTTGTTCTTTAGATAAATTATAATGACCAAATGGGTCAATGATTGTGAGTGCCCCTTGCAGACTGTAAAACATTACAGTGTTGGAAGACATTTCTCTAGCACTCACTCAGTGCTTGTAGTCATGTAATTAATCTTCACAAAACCCTATGAGTTAGGGACCATAACTAGCTCCACATTGTACATTGAGGGGTAGAGAAGTTAATTAACTCGTCCACTGCTAATAAGGATCAGAGCTGGGATTCAGGTGTAGGCTGTCTGACCCCAGAATCCACACCCTTGACCATTAGGGTACATTACCTCTTTGCAGAGTTGAGCTCTCCACAAATGTGCCTCTCCCCTTCCCTGATGGAGCACGTGGACCCCAGTTCTAAGGGCAGAAGCAGTCCAGACTGTAGCAACAAGATGCTGGGACATGAACCCTACACTAATAGGGCTCTGCTTTTTTTTTTTTTCTCTTTTGCAGGGACCATTGTGGCTGCAGAGAAGGGTGCTTTGGGAAGTGGGTTGTGTGATCAACATTGTGAGTGTTCACCAATATCTTCTTCCCTATCTTTGGCATATAGAGAATTATAACTTCTGCATCCTTAAAGTTAAGAATAACCGTGGATTCATTCTGCCATCCACCCCTAAAAAAAAAAAGGAAAGATGTGTCAATTCTGGTGAAAGAATTTAAGAACTAGTCTTTGCTTCTAGATGCTTCTTCCTCAGTGACTGGGAAAGCACATAATTCTAGGGAGGTAACATCACATTGAATCAGACTCTACTGCTACACCACGTAGGGAGGACACCTGTCTCAGGGTATTCCCTGGGTCTACTGTGGTGTTGCAAGAGCAAGAAACAACATTTTCTTTTAAGCTTCTGAGATTTGGGGCTCTTATGTTACTGAAGCAAAACTCAACTTATCCTGACTGATGTAGGTGGTGTTTTGAAATGTGAATGGAGGTGGATTTTGAGGTGAGTTGAGGAAAGGAAGGGGAAAGAGGCTGAGAATTTTGTTGACACTTTGTCTCTTTTCTCGGTGTTGGAATTCACTTTGAACCTTTTTTTCTGTTTTATCTTGGCAGTAGGGTTATTTCCTCTGAGTCTAAGAGTTGTGCTCCACTCTGCCTCGGACGCTTCTCAGGGGCAGCATGGGGGAGAAGCCAGGCATCTGGGGTTATACAGGGACTTGGAACTCCTATTACATTCCTCTCTGAACCCCTAATGTCCTGCTTCTGGGGAAAGGCTAAGGACGTGTGAAAGCTCATTTCTTGGATTTCCGTCTTGGAGGCAGTATTTTCCTAGCAGTTCATTGAAACCAAAGTTGTCAGTAAAATGTATCCATCTCATTTTTTAGAGCTTTTCTGAAGAATACTAATGCAGTGTCATCCTTGACAACCCTCTTATCTCTACCATCTTTTCCGCAGTCTCTAAACAGCCAGGAATGATGGTTCTCAAACCTCAGTGATTAGCATTTTCTCAAGCCATTTAATACGGATTTTGGTGCAAAATGGAAGGTGAGTTTCAAACACGTCTAAGATGGTTTCACTTCTCTCTGCACTGCTAGGATCAGCTTCAGGGTTGGATTTGTAATGTTGAGAAATCCAAAGTCAGATGGACGTTTGAGAAGATGAGCAGCATTTTCACCAAAGAGAGGAAAAGGAGTCTTGTCTGATATTCCCACTGTCTTCTGGTTCCACTCCCCAGGGCTCTCCCTTCCTCTCCCTTTCCACGGCCTAGTGACGTCCAGAGTTTAGAATGAACATGGTTCCAAATCCATATTCTAGAAGCCAAACAATCTCTCCCCTCCTCCCCCGAAGGAAACAGCCTTCAGAAGGAAGGGCTGAGTTGATGCGTGGAATGCTTTCTCAGGTTTGAGTCCTGGCGTCCTTTCCTTTCCTTGCTCACAAAGCATTTGTTCTTTTAAAGGAACCAATATGTTTGTGTAACTGATGTGAAACAAGCTTGACTCCAAAAAGATTTAGCTTAATATCCGCCTGTGCATTCCGGGGGCCAGCCGTCTGCGGGCTGTGCATTAAAGGGCCTGGCGGTGGCACAGCTCGTCACGTATGATATTGGGCACGCAAATGTGACGTGATGCCCATGTACTCTTGAGGGTAATTCGATGTGCCAGCCAGCTCGATGGGCAGAGAAGCTATAAACATAGTTGTCACAAGTGAGAAAGAGCGCTGGGTCGAAGGCAGGCTGGAGGAACAGGCAGCAGGGGAACCTGTCTCCCAGCCCTAATGAAAGTGTTAATTAGTGTGTTACAGAATTTACGGTGAGGATGGCCTCACCGCCGGGCCCCTGGGTGACACACTCCTCTTTAACCATTTCTTTCTCTGGTCCTCGCTTCTCCAGCATCCTCTCCTGGTCAACACACATCCAGGGAGGAGGGAGGCAGACGGGCTTGGGCTACCAGGGGAGGCTTTTGGGGGGCTTGGCTAAAGAGAGAAGGCCAATAGGGCGTATGGCTGTCTGATGTTTATAGGAATAAGTACACATTTAATCTACATAATCATTAATCTTTCTTTATGTAAAAATGATTAGTAAATAGGGTTTTTATGCAACTGTTTAGTTTACACATTGGCACCATAGATTAACTTATTTCTAAAACACTTGATTTTATCACTCTGCCTAATGATTTGTCACATGATTTATTGGGTAATATGATAAATCATGTGCAATTTATTGTTTATCCTATAAAGAGTGCAACAATTCGTTAAACAGTGATGAAACCCAGCCGTCGCGCAGGAAAGCCCACCTTGTTGCCTGCTGCGCTCGGTGGGGCGAGCGTTCCCCTGGGGCTGGGGTGGCCCTTCCTGGATCCAGGTTCACAGCATGGGGCAGCGAGCCTGCGCTTAAATTAAATAGTTTTCGAAAATAATGGTGCAGTCATAATCTTATACTCTAGCCATATTTATTTTATATGGAAAAATAAAGTCTAAAGCCTGATGGGTGTTAAATCCGTGGATTTATTTGCGATAATAAATGTGGCATTCTTTGTTACGAAGGCATTAAACTTAATGGCAATGTTTCATGATACCACAAGGCAGTTGTGTTTTCCTGTCCCTGGTTTCATTTCAGGCCAAAGCACCTGCTGACAGGCTTTCTGGGATGTTTCTGGGTGTTCCCCAAGCTCGGAGGGCTTCTTGGTGCACGAGGCCCGGGTGACAGGCACAGAGCTGAGGGCAGTACCAGCACCAGGGTCCTGACCTCTGACCTTAAACCTGCTCCCAGGGACACAGGCTCAACTTTTAAGAGATAGTCATTTACTACCGGTCAAGACCCAGCGAGTTGGCCACTCCTGCCCTTGCAGGGAGAGACCAGGCAATGCCCTGCTTTTCCAGCCCTGGCCTCTTGTCCTCCTGTCTCTTAGTTCTTTGCTGTCCCTTCCTTTCTATGGAGGTGTTTTTGTCTGTCCAGCTGCCTGCTTGCCTCCTTCCAGCAAGAGAACCTCATTCTCTTCCCTTCACTGTCAGCACCAATGACCTCTCAGTACCAGTGACTTCCCTGGTGGCTCAGGAGTGCCTATGTTGTCTTAAACTTCAACAGTCAGAGCAGGACATCCACTGATTGCTCAGATGGTGTGGGTTTGAGCATGGGACCCAACCGAGGCCAACCAGGGCTGAAATTAGCCTGAGGAAAATGCACGGGAGAAGTCAGCATGGAACTGCTGGTGGCCACCTTGTCCTCTCAAGGACATGGAGAACGTGCCCCCAAGAGTGAAGCTAGCACAGGTGAAGACTGGCGAGACCTGATCCTGTGTTAGTATCTTACCTGTTAAGTAACATAGAACATTGCATGAGCCCCTGGATCCAGCCCTACCTGAAACCTGATTTACCCTAGGACGTCCTTATTCTTGTGTTCTTTCAGTTCAAGCCAATTTGGCATAGACAGACAATTTTTAAAAAATGTCATTGATGCACTAGCTCTCCCTAAAGGCTGGGTCCATATTTTTTCATCAGGAAATCTAAGATGGAGAAGGGATGTTTCTCTCCCTAGTTTTCTTTCTCCATCTCTTAGGATGGCACACACACTGCAATTCTCTGAGTTGCCCTGAGGCTTCCACCTCACCCAGAAGAGTCCCCCCTTGACCTGTTTGGTATACTGGACCTCTATGTCAAACTTCACTTTAAAAATGAGTTCAGCTATTGCCAGTGGCAGTATGTAGTGCCTTATCTAAACGTAACCTTCTGCGAGTACTGTGTACACTGCATATGGTGTATGGCACGTGGTACCAAACATGACACAGCTTTTACATGGAAGACCCTCAGTAAACATGCACTAATTCTTTGAATAACTGGAGGAAAATGAAGACAATCTGAGTGTGAATGAAACATGTTTATTAAAAGTTGTCCAGAGGCTAAGCAGGCCTTTAGTAGAGGCTGCAATTGTTTTTTTTAAATGCAGAGGTGGATTCAAGATGACTCCAAGTTCTTTGCCACTCTTCCTACTGAAAGCTGGAGTCTGATTTCCCTCCCCTTGGATCTGGGATGGCCTCAGTGACTTTTTTTCATCAATAGACTGTGGCAGGAAGAATGTTCCAGCCCTTCATTGCCAGGTCCTGAGAAACCCGTTAAATTCTGCCTGGTCCTTTAATAATGCTTACCCCGGAGGAAGCCAGCCTCCAGGGAAGCCTGCATGTCCGGAGACTGCCATGCCAGGAGGAAGCCCAAGCTAGCTGTGTCGGGAGGCCCTGGGGGAGAGAGGCCTGGCCAGGGCCCAGCTATCCAGTCATCCAGGCCCAGGTGCAGGCCTCTAGATGACTCCAGCCCCAGCATCTGACTGTAACCCCAGAAGAGACCGGAAACAAGAACTGTCTAGTCAGTGCACAGAAATGCGAGAGATAACGAGATATTTCTGTTCACTTTGGGGTGGTTTTCTGTACAGCAGTAGACAAGCAGAGCCAGGGAAAAGCTCCTTTACCCCCCATGCAGCACGTGTGGTTCTCCCGTGTTTCAGGGACTTTGAATTACATGATCTCTCACGGTCCTTTAACCTTCCAAATGCAGTGCCGCCAGACCCAGATCCTTAGAGCTGACAGGTTCTTTCCCCCTTGCTGGCCCACACAGCGGTTGGGAGTGCCCGATGCAACAGAAGGACCCCAGCCTGCAAGTGAGGGCACCTGCACTCCGCCCTTTTTCTGCCAGTGAGGAGCCGGGCATCCCTGGGATCCCAGCTCCTCCGTCTCAGTTCATGTGTCCTGTCCTCAAGAAGGCCTCCCAGCCCTTCCACCTAGGAGGAAGCCTGTCTCTCCGCTCCCCTGCACCTGCTGTCACATCACCCCATTCACTTTTTGTCCTTTGTAAGTACCCGGTATCATCCTGAATCTGGGATGACCTTGGTGATCTTCTCAGTTTTCTTTGGTCTTCCATAGATCTGAACACAAGGACAACAGAGACCCTTGGCCTGAGTGCCATGAATACTGTTGAACGTGGATAATCTAGTCACAATGAATGGCCAGGCTTCCACGTCCCACCACGCTCGCTGTAAAGCGATTGTCAAGGACACACCATCTCTGGTGACTTCTGGCTTGGATAGTCCAAGAGCTGAGGATGTGCGGACCAGCCAGGAACAAGGATATGATGGAGCCTAGAGGGAATCAGAGCGTGAGAATGTGATCCCCACCTACAAACATCTCCTTTGGGGGATGTCAGGAAGACCTCAAGGGGCCCCCACACCCCTGTGTGCACTTAGCCAAATCACAGTGGCCAGGCGAGAGCCTTTGGCCAGTTCCAGGTCCTCCCACCCCTGAAGAGCTTGTAAGTTTGGGAGTGTGTTGATGCCACATCCCTCTTAATACCTCATAAAATACTATTTGCCAATAATGTCACCCTGTAATTACGTTTGCTGAACTCGCTCTGCCTGTGTGTATGCTCTTTTTTCATTATGTAGTTTCAACCTTTATAATGTTACCAATTGACACCATAATTAGTATAGTTTACTGCAGCACTGATTATGAGGGCCTCCTTGTCAATCAGTCTCTGTTTGTTTCCGTCTGAGGAGCCATTATTCCTTTACCTCTAAGCCTTGGCTAATTTGCAGGGCACGCGGGTATAGGGCTGTGTGCTTGAGAAAGGGGTGCTTCTGGGGCCGACTTGCCCTTGACTGTCCAGCTCTTAAGAGGTCACTTTACTTCCAGTCTTAGGACACATTGCCCTCGGCCAGAGCTCTGGGAGGAGCAGAAACCCTCGGGGCCCCGGGAACAGGGTCAGGGCCCCGTGCGCCACCCCAGCCTCTCCCCTGGGCGAGCCCCCCGACCTCTCTGGGGCTCCTCACCCCACCCAGCTCTCCTCCTGCCCTACCTGCCTCGGGGGGATTCAAAGAGCTAACAGATGTGGGAAAGCTTTTGAAATAAGCGTGCCATATAAATTCAAGGTGTTTGGGAATGGTTTTCTCATAAACCTGCCAACACTATCTTTTTGGAAAAGACAGAAGTCACAAATCCACTCTCGTTTTAATTTGCCCTGGTATTTCCTCAGCAGATGGCGAAAGAGCTGTTTGCTGTGTGCCCTCTGTACCGGCAACGAGAGGCTGGTGCCTGCCCCGTAAACCCCAGGGACGGCGCCTCCCTAAAGGAATGGATCGGTTTCCTGCGATGCCCCCAGAAGTCCTATTGGGAGGAAGGCAAGCACCCCTTCCTCCCCAGGGTTCCCAATGCCCTTTCCAGGCCTGCCTGGCTGCCCTCCCGTGGGATACACAGGGACTTTTCTGAAACCCTGATGCTTCTCCTTGTGTGGGCTTGAGGAGAGCACACCCAGGTGTGACCCACATGCCTTCCAGAAGCAGGCAGAATCTCGTCCCCGAGGTTCCTGGGCCTTGTGTCCCATGTCATGTAAGGCATTTCACTGCCACCATGGCCACTGGCTATGCATCTGTCTGTCCGCTCACACCCCGATCCCCCCTGGGCTTGGAGCTGGAGGAGAATGAAGAAACCCAACATCACTTGAAGGTCAAGCCTTATTCCCCAGTCCAGCTCAAGCAGCCATGAACACTAAGCATCCTCTCTCTTCCCGCCTCCTGGCTCTGTTTCTCACTTCCTTCACATCTAGAGAGGGTAAAGCGGCTAAAGGTGAAAATTCAATTAGACCTTTACTTTTACCTGCTTCCCAGGTAGCAATCACAACCAGCTCCGATGGCAGGAAACTCCATCCTCCATACAGCAGCCCCTGAAAACCCAGGACATCCTGTTTGCTGCTCAAGCCAGCCTCCCCCTGACATTTTATCTATAAGTCCTGGTTTTGCCCTTGGAGGCTGCACAGAGCACGGCTGCTTCTCTGTTTCTCTAGAACCCTATTTTTTTTTTTTGTCCTTTAACTCATCTGTCTCCCTCCCAAGATACCTGAGGTACAAATTCCTAGGGTCGGCCTTTCACACTTCTCGTGGCTGCGCCCGATAAGTCACGTAGGATGGCTGCAGATGGTAAGAGAAAGCACGTGAGGTGGTCCCTATCCCTTCTGGATCCCCGAGTCTGGCCAAGGAGGACCAGTTAGAGATTCACAGGGCCCATGAAGGCCTGTTCTAGGTCCAGGAGCTGAGAACATGGGTCGGGGAAGGGATGCTGAGCCACGTGTCATGGGTCTCCTCACCTGTGCCCAGGGTGACACCAGCTCTCTTTCTTCCTGGTCACCATCCCTCCTCATTTTTCTTCCTTGGGATCTTCTTTCCCCATCACTGCTGCCTGGAATGGAAGCTCCTCCCTCTGAAGAGCCCAGACTTCTCCCCTTAACACCTCCGTCCTCTTTAAGACCTTCCTTGACTCTGCTTTCTTTCCAGAGCACCCCAGGTGCTCAGTTTGGGAGCATGGAGAAGCAAGGGTCTTAGCAGGCAAGCCCACCTTCTAATGGAGATGGAGAAACGCGTTTTGTAAACATCAGAGACGATTCAGACTCCCAGCGGATGCGCATGTAACGTGGCTTATGCTAGATTACTCTTGCTTAAGTTGGAGTCTGTGATTTAGCATTCCTGTTTAGCTGCGGAATTCCACGGAGGATATTGCTGGATCCCAAATCCTTTGTCAGTGTAATTGAGCATAACATCTTTTCAGGTTTGTATTTCAAAAGATGCATTATCTCCCCTCATCCATTTGTTCTATTTGAGCTATTCAAAACTTTTAGCTTGCCCCATCCCTCGGAAGGAATTTGAGTTTTAGGCTGATAATTTATGTTTATGCTGAGAATGTGATTTCCTTTCTGCACCCAGAATGATTAATAGACTTCTCTCTGTAAATTAGTATGGGAGAGGATATAGGTAAATCGCTAACGAAACTAAGAATTTCACTTTGTTCCAGTGACTTCTTCGAGCTCTTTCTTATTCGTGCTCCCTAGACACACGGTTTCACCTGGACCTTGTGCTCTTTTTTGGCAGAAAAGATCTCATCCTTGTTTCCCACTTCCTTTAAGAGCAAGGATCAGCCAGCCACCCTCTCCCTCCAGGCAACCCAGCCTGCTGCCTGTTTCCATATGTCCTGGGAGCAAGGAATCGGTTTTAAATTTTTAAAAGATTGAAAAACTCAGAAGACGAATAATATTTTGTAATACCTGGAAGTTATATGAGAGACACATTTCGATGTCCCTGAATAAAGCTTTGTTGGAGCACAGCCGCACTCATCCATCTATGTGTTGTCTTGCTGATTTCACATACCATGGCAGAGTGGAGTGCTTGCAACAGAGCCCTTATGTCCGGCCAAGCCTAAAATATTTACAGTCTGGCCATTTGCAGAAAAGGTTTGCCAGCTCCTGCTTTAGAGAAAGAGTGAGAATTTGCTTGCGCTTCAAGTGGGTATTCAGGTTCTTGGATGCCTGTCTGCCTTTGCTCTCTGTTAGTGATCACATCTCAACATCCCTTGGAGAACTTTCCCTCCCTCATGCCCAGTCCATGTGACTGAATGAGTGTGACCCTTCCCCTCAGTCTGGCTCTACCCACAGATGGAGTACATGGCTTAGGCTGGAGCCAATCACCTCAGTACACTCTCCCCAGAGCAGGGTGATTGGTTCAAGATAGTCACTTGATTGGACCACTAGGATCTATGTCGGGGCTCCCAGGTGAGAAGCAGATGCTTTTTCTTTGAGATGTGAACCAGGGCTTGTAGAGGTAGAAGCGAGAACGGGCATCTTTTGACAATGAGGGACTTGAGAGGGGGGTTAGAACTGGTGACTTTATTTCAGTCTGGAATCAAGCCAGATCTGATCCCCCCACCACTTGTCTGTTTGAGCCCATGGGCTTTTGCTTAAATCTGTGTTTCTGTAGTTAGTGGGGTGCATTTGTGTCATATGTGTCCCTTACTATAAAGACCTGGCTCACACCAGCCTGCTGATCATGGACTGAAAATAGGCTGGGCTGAGGGACCCCCACCACCGGACCAGACATTTGCTTCCATTAAAGCCAAGAATTGAGTTGATCTCAGAACCTCAGGTGGACTGCTTTGCCTTCCCAGAAGTGATGGGGACACAGCTCTGGGCCAGGGCATGGTCTGCAACAGTGAGAGAAGGTGGGCGACTGAGCTGATGCAACAGAGGTGCCATCACCAGCACCATCTGAGCACCAGCTGTCTCCGTGGAGGGCCTTGGGTAGTGCTGGCAGGCAGAGAAACACAGTGGTGGAGTGGAAAGGCCAGGGCTGTGTGCCTGGCTTTGGCGGCAGCCTTGACACTTCATGAGCTGTAGGGTCCTGAGCACACTGCTGAGTCTCCATGGAACGGGGGTCTTCCTTAATGGGAGTTATAACATTTGTCTTCCCTTGAGTGTTGTAAAGAATAACCCAGACAATCCAGATGAAGGCAGTGTGTGAACTGTAAGGTGATGGATGAACGCTGCTGGTGGTTCCGGTACCCAACACCCGAGTGCGGCTCTGTCCACCATAGGATTTAGGGGGAGGAAAGTAGGGCACGGGTGTGGATGGAAGTGTCTCTTCTCCCCTTCCTAGTCCTCATCTCAACACACTGCTGAAGTAGATGGGGCGGGTCTCATCAGCTCTATTTGAGGGAGGAAGAGGCTGAGATTAGGGAGGTTGTGGGGCTTGCCTGAGATCTCACGGCCGGGATGACACTGGATCTTTAGCGTCTCAGTCCAGGCATTTACAGCAATGTTGCCTTCAGAAATAAAGTCTGGAAGGAGTCAGAGCAGCCTGTGATCCGCCTTCCCATTCTGGAATAGTTGTCAACAAGACACGCATGCGGGCTGACAATGCCAACAGTATGTCCCAGCCCAGCCCCGTCTGCCCGCCCACCCACAGTGCCCAGGGAGGTGGCAGGCTCCAGCAGGGTATGGTCTGCGGCAGTGATGGTGACAGGGTTCTCCCGGGTGCCCTCCATGTTGCCGACGAGGCTGGGGTTTCATGGACAATTAAA
This sequence comes from Vicugna pacos, assembly GCF_048564905.1. Lineage (NCBI taxonomy): Eukaryota > Metazoa > Chordata > Mammalia > Artiodactyla > Camelidae > Vicugna > Vicugna pacos. The sequence goes on from NC_132995.1 coordinate 18,322,114, forward strand.
CAGGTCCAGAACAACTTGTGGCTGCTTGAGGTTTAAAAGAATCAGTGCATATGGACTTAATTTCCTCTACAGCACAAGTGTGTTTAAGCCTAGAGGAAGAAGTGCCTGGGATGGATGAATTTCAAGTGTCTGAAATTAAATCTCTAGCCCCTAGGCTGCCTCTCTGTGATGCCCTGTAGCTTTTATGTGGGATCCACTCTGGGTCTTTGGTAGCTCAGAAAGACCTATCCAGCATGATGCTGTGACCTGACCCCTTCATAGCAAGATGCTTCTGAAAACATCTTTCAGGTTGTGGAGTGAGCTCTACTTGGACCTTCCTTTAGATTCTCCAAAATGGGTCATTTGGCCGGCTCCTGGTGGTACTTCCTGCCTGCATGGAAGACAGTGAGAAATAGCTGGGTGTCTGAGATCTCAGAGCTAGACATTTCAGCCAAGAAGAGGGGAAGGGGTCCAGGGTCCATGGATGGAGAGAGGCAAGCACAGCAGCCCGGAGAGGGTGTACATCTGGCTCCAGGTCCTTCTAGAGAAAGTCCTTCATATCATTGAAGGAGATGGGATGAGGAAGGAGGACTGGGAAGAGAGACGGTGTGGCAGGCTAGAGAGGACAGCTCTCAGTGCAGCCCTGGAGGAGGGGTGCGACTTTCCTCCAATCCAATCCCACCTCCTCCTACTGCCAGGTTCCAGAACACAGCCCAGAACTTTATGGAGGAATGAGTAGGAAAGAAAAGAGGGCTTCATAAAGGAGATCAGTTGTCAATATTCTCAGCCCCAAACAAGGAGCAGGCACATACAGGGGAGCCAGCAAGAGGGTCGCCAGGCAGTGAAAAAGGACCCTGGACCCCACGACTGGAATCGGGATGTGCAGCCTGCAGAGAGGAGAGCCCCCAGCATGTGCACTTGCAGCTCAAAGACCTGGGGGTGAGGTCTGTGTCAAAGAGGGGAGGGGACTGCACATGCCTGCAGAAGCCAAGGTGGGACAGGACTGCCCTTCTCTCTGCTGATGAGGGAGGAGGGCGAAGGACTTTGCCTCCATGTGATGAGAGAGATTTGTTTACTTGGGACCTCATTTTCCACAACCCCAGGTTAGAAAAATTAACCCATCCATTTGTTAGAAATGAGCCAAAGTCCCCTCCCTGAGGCATACTGCTTTTACTAAAGTCTTGCTACTTCTGCTCTTTAGGAGAAGCTGATAAGGTGGTATTTGTGTTTCTGAGCTTTGACATTGAGAGAGGCAACTTGTGAATGAAGAGGAGAAGAAAGCTTTTGAAGAAAGTTCCAGATGTCCGGAGCAATGGCTAGGACCAAGGGGGAGGGTGGGGCTGATCTGGGGGTTAGCGCCCGGGGGTGGGAAGCATGTTTCAGAGCTTGGAAGTGGGAGTTTTATTAGTGGCTGAAAAGCATGGCAATGGTAGTCTGTTCGAGATCATTCTGTTTTCTTTCTGGAGTCCGTCTAAGAGCGTGTCTTTCTCAGAAATACATCAGTCAGGCTGTTCACTCCCTCCTACGTGACCACCATCTGCTGTGATGATGGCTCCTTGGGTCTCAGGAGAAGAGAAGGCCAGGGCTTGGCCCTCATGGGACTGTCTGCTCAGCCAGAGGACCAGCGGGGTGCAGGAAAAATAAAGGAAAACATAGAGGCCCCACTATTTCTGAACATCTGTAGGGCAGAGGTTGACCAAGGAAGGGCCTGGAAGGAGCTCTCGCGGGAGCTCAGGGGTGTGGAGGAAAGCGAGGAGGAGGAAGCTTGCCTTTAAGGGCTGAAAGCCTTCTTCTCCAGCTGAAGCAGTGAGAGAGGAAGGATTCAGAAAGGGCCCAGAAAATGAAGATGCCGGCTGAATGCTTCCATCTGTGGCTCTGATTGAATTATGGGGAAAGAGGAGGTTGGGGGAAGCTGTTGGCAGATCTCAACCACATCATGGCAAATGAGGCCCTTTGGCCTTTTGGAAAACCCCTGCTTTATGAAAATAAATGAAAAGAGATTGAACCCTTCTGCTGCCTTCTCTCCCCTCCGTTGTTAGAGGCAGGCACACGCTGCTCACCATTGTTTTACCTTCAGATCGCTTGCAGTGCGAAGGGCAAACCTGTAATTACCCTGCCTGCTGAAAAGGATGGCTGTCACTTAAGAGAAAACCTGACTGCTTTCCTTCCACGGGGTCTCTGATTCGTGCCAGAGATTTCTGTCTGTAATCTCTTCAACTAGAGCTCTGTCTGAGCCAACCCAGTGTCAGGGAAATGACAGGGTTGCTGGTGGCAAGATGAGCTGGTGGGAGGGGCACAAGGCCGGTTCCCAGGATGCTGGGCCTGCCTCTCCAGACCCCCTCCCACCCAGACAAGGAATCTTTTGATGCTAGGAATGGTTCCTGCCACTACCAGGGAGATCTCATTCCCCAGGTCCATCTGCTTGGCCGTCTTAGGAGAGGGGAGACATCTGGTCAGATCCTGGAATAAATGTCAAAGGGTCATTTAATGACTTAGTGTGGGAGTCATGGGATCAGAGATGCTCACCAGATACAGTGCATACGGTTGCAAGTGAGAGAAACCCAGCTCAACCTGGCTTGTGCAAGAAGAGGGATTTGCTGGTTCACTCACTGATTGGTTAACAAACGTGCAGAGCTTGGGCAGATTCAAGGCAGCCTTGACTAATCTGGAGGCTCAGCCACGTGACCAAGCTCTAGCCTCTGCCTTCTGTAGGTCTGGCTTCATCTCATGGGCACAGGATGACTTGACCACCCACACTTCCCAAGGCAGGGTTCCTCTTCCATCCCCTGATTAGAGGAACCACGGTCAGTTCTAATCATTCAAACTATCGTGCTGGTTTTGGCAATGGAATAGCCCGATGACCTCAAGCAGAGTCATACGTTCCACCACTGGAGCTGGGGATGGACTTGGCCTCATCAGAACCATCAGGAGAATTATGGAGTAATTTAAGGAAAGCAATGGAAATTATGGGCTGTTGGGAAAGGACACACGTGGCCACTGCATACTCTGAAAAAGTCTGTTGAAAGTGTCTGTTTAGGTGATGCTAGAGAGATGGATGCCTTCTTACTCCGTAGTCTGGGCCACTGTGGACATTCAGGGTCAGAGGAACCCCAGAGAACATCAAAGCTAATACAGGGTTCTCTGGGACAGAACCATCACCAGATCACTAGGCCTCCAGGGGGCTAGAAAGGCATCACTTTATGAAACATCTTAATACACAGATGAAAAGCTATCTTGATGTAAGGGTTTTGTCCTTGGAAATACGAAAAGTCATTTCTTATATCTTCCACTCATAGATTCTGACTTATCCAGGCCCCTCTGTCTCAACTTTATCCGCTCTTACTTACATGGAACCCCACTTTATTTCCCCGCAAACTGATTTCCTTGTACTTCATGGTGAGCTATGTCTCCTCAAAAAGACACCCTGTCCTTCCTCCAAGTGGAGTATCCGAAGCTCCAAGTATTTTTCCTCTGCTTCTTCCCCTTTCAAAACTCACCAGTCCTGAGACTCATGCACTTGGAACATCACTAATCCAGGCCCAGATGTCGGAGGCCAGCCGTGGTTCACTGTGTCATGACAGTTATCATGGCCGTGATATGACAGGAGTCCTCAGAGCTGGAAATTCGGGCCTCAGATAAAATGGTGAGCTTGAATGTGACCTGTGGAGAAAAGAGAATCAGAGACGAGAAAGTCAGTCAGAGATTCCTCCTGCCACTTACGCAATTGTCTACTTGGCCTTTACAAGTTCTGGGGGGAAAGATGATATGGAAAGATGATACGGCTTCAAGAGACAATTCTGTGATGCAGTTTCTGTCTTTGATTCCGTGGCCTTTGCAATGAATTCTGTTTGCTAGATCTGCCCCTCTAACCTTCCCGGGGAAAAGGGGATTTCCTTGAGTTTAAATGTGGGCATACTGTCTGCCTTTCTGTCTGTCTGTCTCTCTGTCAGACAGACAAAACCTTGGCTAAGAAGTAATCACAGCAATCACACAAATACCAGGAAGAAAACTAAGACCCAACTTGTGACATTGTGACAAGCAGGAGTAGGTTTAGATATAAGCAAGGACTCTTTTTTTTTTAAAAGATATTTGTGACAATTAGGGAGAACTCAAGAAAACAAGAACAATCAATTTTCTTGGAACTAAATATGTTACTGTGAGAGTCTGAGGTCAAATCACCTTTAGGGGTTCGCCCCAGCTGTTGAATTGTAGATGCTAAAGAAAAGAAAAGGAAAAGTCTGTTTCTAAGGACCCCTGGAACAGCTTAGAGTAACTGGAAAATGGAAAACTAATCAATTCCATGTACTTTTCTGAAATGTGGTATTTACTGGGAACTGCAGGGATGGAAATGAGACAAGAGATGGCAGGATCCCTGCCCTCTAGGAATCAGATAACAAATACTCACGGAGAGCCCACTAACAACCACATGTCAGGAGCCGATGCCCTGGAGATGCAGTAGCCAACAAGGCAGACGCAGTGCTGGATTTCATGGATCTCACACTCTAGAGGGGAAGGAAGAGTATTGTAAAAGATATTCAGGATGCAAGGAAGGGACTATCGGGACAAACTGAGCCTCATAGGAAGTAATGGGAAAGGTCTCTCCAAGGAAGGGAGGGTTGGATTGAGAAGTGAAGAATGAGCAGTCTAGTTGGGAAGTCAAACCAAATTGGGCACAGTTCAAAGTTGCCTCTAAGGAGCAGTTTTGGAAACCATGGTGATTTGCTTATAGGATTCAGAACCTCTTTCCCAGGACTACATAAAATGATCAGAGAACTATCAGAGTTTAAAAGTGCACGTCACAGATTTTGAGGAATTTCTGTTAGAAATAGTCTGTCTGATGGTAGAAACCTCTTGCTGAGAAATTAATACAATATGGAAGTTAGATAATGTGTATTCTAGCAAAACTCCATCTATGCCTTCTAATTTGGAGAGAAATAGTGAATGCAAAAAAAAGTCATCTGAGTTCTTGAAAATTTGGAAAATAAAAATAATGAGATGTAACCAAAGTAAGTCTTAGAATTTCCAACCCTAAATACACTCATTGTTAAGAAAGAAAGAAAGAAAGAAAGGAAGAAAGGAAGGAAGGAAGGAAGGAAGGAAGGAAGGAAGGAAGGAAGGAAGGAAGAAAGAAGAAAGAAAGAAAGAAAGAAAGAAAGAAAGAAAGAAAGAAAGAAAGAAAGAAAGAGGGAAAGAAAGAAAGAGGGAAAGAATATAAAACTGATAGAATATTTTTCTCTAAAGTCTTTACAAGGTACAAACATAGGCAAGTTATTGCAAAAATTTAACCGAGAGAATAGCCCCATGTTAAGTGCTTTATAATTTATTTAAGAAAGCTGAAAAATATTGATATTAAAACTAGACTATATACATAAAAGAGAGATGAGGGAGGAAAGAAAACAGGTCACCTAACTTAGGGATAAAGATTTAAATTCTTCAAAGATGAATTACTCAAATCAAATCCAGTATTACAACAAAAATTTTCCATGGCTAAGGAAACATTTTTTTTAGAAAACATAAGTGATTCAATATTAGGAAATCTATTAATATATTTAGTCACATGAATGAAACAGAGCAAAAACTATTCCTTCAATTGCTGAGAAGGCATTTGATAAAATTAAAAAAATGATTTGTGTTAAAAGAATTCGATTAGGAAGATACTTTTGAAAATTGTAAAAATGTATTTTGACTCATTCACCACTATCTTATGTAGTTATGAAACACAGAAAGTATATCTGTTAAGGCTAAGAGTAATAAAGAATGGCAGCTATCCGCATTACTATGTAATATTATTTGGGCACTAACAGCCAATGCAATTAAGCAAGAAAAAGAAATGAAAGGCATAAACACTGGGAGAGAGTAGCGCCAACACCAAAAGGCAATGAGCAGAATGATTACATGCAGAGAATCCTGTGGTTGAATCAATCAACACAGGTCAGCCTAAGAACTTATCTGTCAGAAGCAGTCATCATTTAAGAATCAGTGATAAAGAAGGCAATTAGGGACCTCTGTGACCCCTGGGAGATGTTACCATCTATATTAGATTTTACCTATATAGGCTTCTCATCTACATGTTTAGTGAGAAAGAGTAGGATTATTATTCTTTTTTTAAATTGAAGTACAGTCAATTACAATGTGTCAATTTCTGGTGTACAGCACAATGTCCCAGTCATGCATATTCATACATATATTCATTTGCATATTTCTTCCATTAAAGGTTATTACAAGATATTGAACATAGTTCCTTGTGCTATACAAAAGAAACTTTAAAAAAAATCTATTTTTACATATAGTGGCTAACATTTGTAAATCTCAAACTCCCAAATTTATCCCCTCCCACCCAAGAGCAGAATTATGGAAGAGGATTTGGGGAAGGTGTCACCCACTGTAGCAGGTTAGCCCCCCCAACACTGCTGACAAGGGTTAGTGGGAGAAAGCCCATCTTAGGGTCTGAATTCTTTACTTCAAAGGGGGCAAAAATTTGTGGTTTAGAGTCATGGGCTCTTGGGTCTTTCTGCCTTAAATCCGTAACGTAAGCCCTGTAAACTTCAGTCTTCTCATCTAGAAAAGACAGATAATCTTAACTCACCTAGAACTGATGCACGGAAAACCCTTGCAAAATGTGGGGCTGTGTCAGGAGTATAGACGTTACCCCCCAAATAGCTATGGTTATTTTGCAACCTCCTTTTGAGGTTATCCTTTTGATAAGTGTACCTTTCTCCCTGTATCTCTTGGTATGATCACTAATGAATAAGCTATTAATATAATAAAAATCAACTCTGCAACATGAAAGAGCAAAAAGAAAACAAAATATAAGAGAGACTGTGGAATCTCAGAAGATGGGGAAAGGTTCCCATGTTCTGGAGTTCCATGGAGAATAATTCTCTTACACTGCCTGGAAGTGATTGTGTATTACTCCTACTGAGTAACTTCAGTTGCTTTTCAAGGTATTTCAAGTACAATTATTAAATAGAGATACTCAATAATGTTTTAAAATATTTAAAATGGTTAAATAGAAATATTTAACAGACTAGGACTAATTTTTCAAAATATGGAGTATCTATAAGGAAATAAAAGAAAGCAAAATATTATTGAGGAAAATTAATAAAAGATTTTAATACATGGGAATACGGGATTGGGAAATTTTTATTTCTTCCCTGAGTCAATTTATAAATGTAATGTAGTCCCAATCAGTCTTATGAATGACTTTTTGGCAAGTTGAAAAAAAATATTTTATACATTTCACCTAGAAGAATAAACATATGAAATGAGCAAAAGCAGGTTTAAAAAGGAATGTATGTAGGGAAACCTTGCATCACCAGATATTAGAACATGTTATGAAGTCACATTGTTCAAAAGTGTGAAATATAAAAATAGGTCTATGGAAGAGAATACTGATATTATAAATAGACCTGAATGAATAAAATTATTTATTATATTACACAGATAGTGTTATTTATGAAATAATTAAGAGGCTCTTGGAAAATTGCTTAAATATTAGGGAAAACAAATTAGTTCCCTATCTTCTGATGGTTGGAAAATTCTTTCCAAGCATAATAATAGTCAGAAAATAACATGAATTTGCTTAAGGTTTCTGTTTATTAACAGTACTATATACAAAGTATGATCAATGATTACCTCTGATTGGTAGGACGAAGTTCTTTTACTTTGTTTTGTTCAAGTTTCCAGAATTTCTAAATTCTCTACATTAGCATGTTTCTAGGAGGAGGACTAAAGGTGAAAAAGGGATAGAGGAACTTGTTCATTGCAGCATTATTTACAATAGCCAGGGTATGGCAGCAACCTGTGTTCTGCCCACAGATGAATGGGTCAAGAAAAAATGTGTATATATATATTATATATAATATATATACACATTTTTATATTATTTTATATTTACATATATTAAATATATATAGATAATAAAATAGAATATTATTCAGCCTTAAAAAAGGAAATCTTGTCATTTGTGAAAATGTGGATAAAACTGAAGTGCATTATTTTAAGTGAAATAAGCCAGACAGAGAAAGACAAACACTATATGGTGTCACTTATATGTGGAATCTAAAAAAGCAAAAACAGACAGACAAAAACACCCTTTCAGACAGATTAGAAGCACAGAATAGAAAAGTGGTTCCCCAGGGGCAAGGGAGATGGGGAAATAGGGAGAGGCTGGTACAAGGAGTCTAAACTTTCCGTCATAATTTGAATAAGGTCTGAGGATGTAATGTGTAACATGGTGACTACAGTTGATAACACTGTATTGTATAATTGAAACTTTCTAAGAGAGTAGAACTTAAATGTCCTTATGTACACAAGGAAAGATAAATATGTGAGGTGATGGATGTGTAATTAGATCAGGGATGGCGGGTAACCCTTCCACAAAGTATATGTGTATCAAGTCATCAGGTTGTACACTTTAAAAGTCGCATGGTGTTACTTGTCAGCTGCACCTCAATGAAGCTGAAAAAGTGGGAGTGGAGGAAGTGTGTTGGTGCACAACTGGGAAAGAAGACACCTTTGTCCAATATATTGTAGGATGAAAGCTGTTCCTTTTTGATCAAGATTGTTCTTGAACCTTTAAGAATCATTTGTCTACAGATTAGGAAGCATTGGTCAAACTTTTCTGATGTGTAGAGATAGAGTGGAAGTCTGGGGGTGGGATGTGGGCTTGCCCTAGGTGGGGCCTTGCTGTGCAGCTCCCCATCCATGGAGGGTGGGGAGCAGGAGACCAGCGTGGCCTGGGCAGGTGTGGGGTCCAGAGAGAGGGGAGAGTAGGACCTCACTGCAAATTATCCTCCCAGCAGGATAAACCCCAACTAGTCATCATGTATTAGAATTTTAACATATTACTGAGTTGAATTTGCTAAAATTTTGCTAAGAATTTTTAAACCTCTATTCACAGAGGATGTTGGTCTCTAGTTTTTTTTTTTTCCATTGTAATGTTTTTGTTTGGTTTTGGTATAAGGGTAATGATGGCCTCATAAAATGAACTGGTTAGTGTTTGCTCCTCTTCAAATTTTTGTAATAATTTGTATAGTATTGATACTAATCCTTCTTCTTTTTTTTTTTTAATTTAATGGAGGTACTGGGAATTGAACCCAGGACCTTGTGCATGCTAAGCATGCACTCTACTATGAGCTATACTCTCCCCCCAATCCTTCTTAAATGGTTCATAGAATTTACCAGAGAAGCCCTCTGGGCCTGGAGTTTTCTTTCTGGGAAGGTATTTAATTGATGAATTTAATATCTTTAGTAGCTACATAGAGCTACTCAAATTTTCCATTTCTATCTTAGTCAGTTGTAGTGATTTATCTTTCATAAAGTTGTGGGTGACATTCTTTTATTGTCCTTTTAAAGCTTATAGGATATGATGTGGTTCCCCCTCTTTCATTCATATTATTGCTCATCTGTCTCCTCTTTTTTAAAATATTTTTATTTATTTATTAACAGAGATGGTGGGGATTGAACCCAGGACCTCGCGCATGCTAAGCACGTGCTCTACCAGTGAGCTATACCCTCCCACCTCCTCTTTTGTTTTCTTGATCAGCAAAGCTAGAGCTTTATCAAATGTACTCATCTTTTTTTAAAGAAAGTTTTAGTTTTGTTATTTTATTCTTTATTGTTTGTTTGGTATTGAGTTCTGACTGCTCTTATCTTTTTGAATTCCCATTTTGTGCTTACTTTCATTTGCTTTTATTTTTCGAAAGTTTAAGATGAATGCTTAGATGATTGATTTTGGAGCTTTCTTCTTTTCTGATACAAGTATTTAAAACTATAAATTTCCTTTTGAGAACTATTTTAGCTGTATTCCATGTGTTTTGGTATATCATAATTTTATTTTCATTCAGATTAAAAATATTTTCTAATTTTTCTTGTGATTTCTGCTTTGACACCTAGAGTACTTAAGAGTATTGTCCAGTTTTCCAAGTATTTGATGATTTTCCAATATCTGGGTTTTTTTTAATTGCTAATTTAATGTTGTTTGATTTCAGTCCTTTGAAGTGTATTAGCAATTCTTTTATTGCCCAACATATGGTCTGTTTTGGTGATTATTCTCTGAGTCTTTGAAAAGGATGTGCATTCTCCTAGTTTGGGTGGGGTGTCTATAAATGTCAGTGAAGTCAGATTGGTAGATAGTGGTGTTCATGCCTCCTGTGTCCTAACTGATTTTCTGTCTCCTTGTTCCACCAGGTACTGAGCAGGAATATTAAAATCTCCAACTCTCATTTTGGATCTGTCTTTCTTTTCAGTCCTGTCAGTGTTGCTTTGCATATTTTGAAAGTCTGTTACTGTGTACATACCTGTCTGGGATTGCTCTGTCTTGTTCCTTTGTATCTTGGGTAAACACGTTACTTGTCCTGAAATCTGTTTTGTCTAATAATAATATAGCCATTCCACTTTATTTATGGGTCTCTAGTGATGTTCCCTCTTTTAGTTCTAAAGCTGGTCGTTTATATCTTCTCTCTCTCTTTTTTTTTCTTGGTTAGTTTATCAGACATTTATCAATTTAATTGCTTTATCTTCTAATGATCAACTTTTAATTTTGTTGACTTTTTCTATTGCATTTTCTGTGTGTGTGTGTTTCATTATTGCCACTCAGTTTTTCAGTTGGAAGCTGATTTGAGATCTTTATTCTTTTCTGGTATAAGCATTTAATGCAGTGATTTAATGGGGGTGATTTTCCCACTTCCAGAGGAGACATGTGGCAAGGTCTGGATACATTTTAATTGTTCTAGTCAGGGGGAATACATCAGTGAGTAAAATAGACAGAACAGCTCCCTATGGGATTCTCATTATAATTGGAGACATAAGCAATGAAGAAGATTTAAATATATAATACAATGTCAGGTGGTGATGAAAATCAAAGCAGGATAAAGAGATAGAAACTGATGAATATGGGCCAGTTGAGACTGGGTAGTCAAAGAAGGCTCCTCTTACAGAGTGATATTTCAGGAGAGACCTGAATAAAATGAGGAGAGGAGCCATATGAGTATCTGTGGGAATAACTTTCCATGCAGAGGAACAGCAACTGCAAAGATGCAGAGATTCTGAATTGGGAGTATGGTAGGGAGGCGGGGTGGGGAAGCAGCAAGGTGACTGATGCCAAAGCCTAGGGAGCAAGAAGTAAGCGGCAGAAGATACTGGGAAGTGCTGTGGACCAGATGGAGTTGTGCTCTGCAGGCCATGGGAGCAATTTTGGATTTTATTTGAAGCATGGCGGGGAGTGAACATTCTGAGCAGTGGACACCATTAGGACCCCTGGGGTTGTTGGTTTGTGAATAGAATGAAGGGAACAAACATGGAACCGTGGAGACCAGCTGGAATTTACTGAAGCCACCCAGGTGAGAAGGGTTGGTGATTTGGGCCAGAGGGATAAAAGTGGAGCTGATTGCAAGTCCAGGCATATTTGGAAGTGGAATCCTGAGTTTCCTAATGGATTGGCTGTGATACATTCGAGAAAGCAAGGGACTGAGGATGACTCCAGTGTTTTTCCTGAGCACCTGGGTGGACGGAACTGCCATTTACTGAAGTCGAAGGCTATATTAAGTTTGCGAAGTCTATTGTTCATCCAAGCGGAGTTGTCAAGAAGCAGTTGGTTATAACAGGTTAAGAGGCCAAGGAAAACTTCAGGGCTGGGGACGTAAATTTGGGAGCTTCTGCATAATAAAAATCTAAGATTGAAATTTGGTACGTTAACAGAGTAAAGCAGTAAAACCATTTATTTCTCTTAATAGCCATTCAAAAGCATTAAAAAAATACTATCATCATATCATGATGAAAATAATAAGCTAGGGATAGAAGTAAAAATAAGAATAGTAGAGCAAATATACAAAATATCAGTTAAACATACGCACTGCCCTTAAAGTTAGGAAACGTAAAAAGTTTACTATTATTCAATGTGTTATTAGATGCTTTAGCCAATTAACAAGGGAGAAAAGGGATGAAATAAGGTTGAAAAAAACAAAACCGTCTTTACTTGAAGATGATATGATTAACTACTTTAAATAATTGAAGAGACTGTATTAACAATTGAATAATCAATTAACAATACATTAATATTGACAGAAGATTTCAGCAGAGTGGCCGGATATAAGATTAATATGCAAAAATCAGCAGCTTTCCTATACACCAGCCAGTAACCAAGTACAACGCACCTTGTTTAAAGTAGAAACCACAACAAAAATCTGTAAAATATTGTAGCTGGAAGTAAATAAATCTAACAATAATTATGACACATTTCCTTGGAAAATCTAACATTTAGCAAATTAAGGTTTGAACGTAAGTAGAGAATTACTTAGCATTCATGTCTGGGAAAATCTATTTTAAAGATGTTCCTTCTCCCCAAAATTATCTGAAAATTTAATGGAATCAAATTTGCAATGAGATTATTATGGAAATCGGCAAGCAGATTCTAACATTCAAATAGAAGCTAAATGGTTGTGGACAGCGATGCGATTTTCAAAAAGATGATCAAAAGAATGAACTTTAACCATCTGATATCAAATTTATGAAGCTCTAATCATTAAAGAAGTGAGGTTTTTCTTAAGAATATACAAATAGATGAAGAAACTAAAAAGTCCAGTAACGAATCCCTGTATATTCTGGAGTATGAGAGTCACTAATATTTGGAATTAGTGTAGATAAAAAGGGCGCCAAAAAAATTGGGAGAACTGGTTCTACATGTGAGATACCTAACTTACGAAACTCACAAAATGAATTTAAGATATATTAAAAACCTAAACACATATATGCACACAGAAATAAAATTACAAGCATGTTAAAAAGACTTAAAGAATTTATTTCAAAAATTATACAAATATGAAAGAAAAGATGAGTAAATTACCACGGGTTTAAAAATGCATATAATCAGGAAACATTTCAAGCTAAAGTTGATACTGGGAGACAATATTTGCATCAAATATGATGAAGGTAACTAAAAAATGCATGAGAATGTTTCTAAATCAATAAGAAAATTCAAGCCATTTAACAGAAAAAAATAATAAAAGATACCTAAATAATTTAAAGAGAGTCAACCAATTTGCAGGACTCAGAGAACATTTTGCTCCATTTAGGGGACTGCCAGGATTATATTAGGAAAGCATTAGAATTCAGCCCAAGAGATATAACCAACCCTATTTACTGAAACATTGTTTGTAAACAGGAAAAACAAAAGCCCAAAAAGATGAATAATGAACACTATAAGGAAATGGTTAAATAAGCCATAGTACAAAATGTTGCATCACATTTTAATTAAAAAAATTTTTTTCCCTCAACACATTTTTAAAGGTCAGTAAAAGTTTCTTATTGTTCTATGTAACTGGTATAAGAAACAAACATACATCATGACATAATCAAAAGGCAACTTTACTTTTTGTTACATATCGCCTCTTAAAACTGTATTCAGTCGGGGTATTTCTTCTCTACCCCTGGGCAACAGTGGCAGCAGTTCCAGGCTGTATGTGTACTCACGGGTGAAGGAGGGCCAGGGGGACAGTGGAATGGGACGCCCTGTATAGGATGACAAGCTTTTGGGAAGACAATCTCTTTATGAATCTTTTCACTCTCTTCTTTTGAGACTCTTTCATATTAATCTCCAAATGACAGTATCGGGAATTGAGGAACACATTTATGCCCGTTGCAGATTCTTCATGCAGGGGGATTCGTCTCCCACTCAGCTGGGTCTTCTGATATGTATCAAGTTGGCATCTCAAGTGACATCAAATCCATAAGAAACTCACTTTGACAATCTGTTGCTTTTAAAAATGTTGAGGATTGGTCCTCATTTTTTTCTTCTTCTGTTTAAACCAGAATCACTTCTCCATCTGCCCAGCTTACATGCCGCCTACCCCGCAAGGATTTTCCAAACCCCCATCAGGGTGAATCTTATCTTTTCTCTTGTATTCCTTGATGCATTTGATGTGACCGTATCACTGCATTTGGTACACTGTTTTTAATTAGTTCTGGGTGTCTCTTTCTCCCCACTGAACTATAAGCCTCTGGAGGGTAGAGGCTTTGTCTGACTCAATGATCATCTTCCTGGCAGATTTCATAGACTTAGGTACTCAATGAATAGAATTGTAAGACTCCTTTGTCTCTCAGGAAGGGCTCGGGAAATCAGGTTCCTTTGGTGCGAGTGTAAAGTGAAATTGGACTTTTTAAACACCCTAGAGTCAGGAAATGGAACACTTCATATTAGCAGATACATTTAATAAATGACAAATAACATCAAACACCACATATTACATGTGCAATGTAGCATGTGTGAAGCTGAAAATGATTTTCCTGAGTGCTGGGCTCTAATCAAGTTCTCTAATGTTGCATTAACATAGGTCCTTTAGCTTAATAGATCCTCTTGATAGTTCTTAGACATTTAAGAAATGGAATAGACTGAGCCATATCCTAGCTTAGAATGCATGCAACTAATTTCTCCCTGAAACTCAAGAACATCTTCCAAAGCACAATATGGATTTCTGGATTCACACTGATCTTTTTGGAAAAAAAAAAAGAGAGCTCTTTGGAAAGCAAATACGACTTGCTTTCCCCATTCAATATCAATGTCCCAATTTCCAAGTGCATACCCTCCTCCTAACTCATCTCTGAAAAATAGACATGTCAAGTCCTCGGCATTTTGTTCCAGGTTGTCCGATGGTGGTTTTACCTTTTTTTTTTTCAATCTGTAGAACTGCCAGAGACCTTTTTCTGTCTTAAAAGTTATTTGGATATTTCTTTCTTTGCTAATGTTAGCAAAACACGAATGCACATGGGAGGCACGTGGGGAGTCTTGTGAGGACCATGTGTTTTGCTGAAACTCATAGGAAAAATAATGCATTTACTGGGTTCCTTTGACCAGCCTCAGGCTTTCTAAGATTAGTTTTAGATTCATAGACTGGGGCCAGGCATTGACCATGTGGTTCTGGCCTCTGTTCATGCAGGGCAATGTCCTTTCCCCCAGGCAGGGCTTTTGTTCCATCATGGTCGTCCCAAAAGTGTTAGATGAAGAAAACAATTTAGACAAATGTGGTCCACAGCAGTTTTCTCCTTGCAGGAGGTAGGGGAACCATGGAAGGTGGTTCTCTGTGGTCTGTGGCTAGACCTCGTGCCTTACAGATGTGTCTTGCCGGTGTGGTCAGGTGTGCACCTGGAAGTCTGAAAACTAGGCTCTGCATCCAAAAAAAAAAAGGGGGGGGGTCTGAGGATTCATCTCCCAGTATCAACTGTGAGGTGGATTAATCCGCACTGGATGTTCTCAAGGTGGGGTGTCTTTGGACATTAGTGGAACAAGCTCCCTCCTTGGTGTCCCAAGTCATGGAGTCCACCTTCAGTCTCTTGCTTCTGATCGTCAACTGGCCACCTGTTTCCAGGACTCAAAATAATTCCCAGCTCATTAGTGATTTTATGGGCAAATAAGATGCTGCGTATGGTTGCACTTTGGAAAAACACCCAAACACTTAAAGAGCACATTGTTAATATCATCCATTTTCGGCCTCTGGCTATGGACACAGTAATAATGTAAATACTCATTTTTGTCTTCCACACCACCGACTTTTCACAATGCCGCACGAGCTTTACCATAGACATGCTGTCTGCCCAAAACTGTGGGGAAAGGCTAGGAAAGGAACATGACAAGTGACAGAGAAGTTATGGTCTCAGAGAGTGTCTGTATTAGTTGGGAGGAATAGAATTTGCCATGTGTAACCAATGGCAACATTTCCATCTTCTTTAGACTGATAAAGTTTACGTGACTCAGGAATGGACATGTGCCTCGATGCTTCGGGGGAACAGATGGAGGCCAGTTCAACCCTTCCATTCTTGGATCACAAGCTTCTCTATTTCTTCTCCAAATCCACGATCACTAACTGCAGAAGGGCTCTCAAACATGCTAGGCTCTTCTGCTAGGCTTCTCAGATTAATTTGCTTTCTTATCCTTAGAGACTTATTTCAAAACATGCCTACTCCCTTCAAATGTTTGACCACCACCCCACACCCCACCAGCAGACGACCCTTCCTCCTGAGAATGTAGAATACATCATACAGGGGTTCCCCGTCCTCAGGCCAAGCCCGCAAGCACCTACATTGCAGAGTCTCTCCCTCCTGCCTCCTCCCTCCTCCACTGTGGGTAGATGATGGTTCTCCTCCTCTCTGAAGTGGGTTCTGTCTCCCATCACCACCCAAACTTGGGTCCCATCCCAACCTCCTTTACAGGAACCCAATACTATTTATCAATTACCTCTGCCCTTTCTTATGTCTGTAACTACTCTTTTCCCTGCAGGGACCTTCCTACTGGCTATGAACCTACTCAAAATTCTTATCTTAACAAGCGACAAGAATGGAAATAAAATACACTTCCCTGGATTCCACCTCTTCCTCCAGCTGCTACCCCGTTGCCATTGTCCCTGCCACAGACGAACTGGTGGAGAGAATGCCTCTCCTCTTGTGAAGAATGGTCTGTACTTTCTGTACTATTTTGTTCCCCTTTCCTCACCACACCCCTCCTCCCCATTCACAATGAAGCTCACATCATTGTCTTCTGCCCTCATCATTCTGCCAACAATGTTGTTAGGTTATCAATGAACTCCATGTCCCTAAAGCCAATGGCTGCTTTGAATTCTTTACTTCCTTGACCCTTAGCAGCTTTGGGCACTGGTGACCACAGCCACATGTTGAGTCCATCTCTTCCTTTGGAGTCTTTGATGGTAAGCCCTCTTGGTTTTCTTTCTGTCACTCTAGAGTCTCCTTTTCAGGCTTGTTTTCTTCTATCCAACTGTGAGATACCACCAGTTGTCCAAGATGTTCCCTAGTTTCCTTCTCCTCTTCCTCCTTTTTTCCCTTGGGCAATCTCCTGTATTATTTCTCCTACCATTTAAATACACCTATAGCTTCCATATTCTTATCTGCAGTGAATCCCTCTCTGCTGAGCACTGGATTCCATCTGCCCCATTTCCATCTTGATGTGAAATAGTTTAAATGCATTCCAAACTCAGTGTGTTCAAAAGAAAACTCATGATTTTTCTCCCTAAACCTGACCCTTCAATCTACTTTCCCATTTCCAGGGAAGCCATCCTTACCCCATCCAGCTCTACCAGAGAATTTAGATTCTCCTTGAAACCCCTCTCTCCTGGTCTCCATATCCAAAATGTTGCTAAGTCTCAATGTCTTATCTCCTAATCTATATGGAATCTAGACCCTTCATGTCCAGTGCAATCACCCCAGTCCAAGTTACC
Source organism: Vicugna pacos (assembly GCF_048564905.1). Taxonomy (NCBI): domain Eukaryota; kingdom Metazoa; phylum Chordata; class Mammalia; order Artiodactyla; family Camelidae; genus Vicugna; species Vicugna pacos. The sequence goes on from NC_132995.1 coordinate 18,339,315, forward strand.
TTCTCCTTCTAGCAGACTGTGTGGAAACTATCAACTGATCTACCCTACTCCACCATTTTCTATGGTGTGTCCAGAGTGGTCTTTGCAAATGGAAAACTTTTTGTGATAGAATAGCATTATTTCTTTCCACCCGCTGACTTTAACCTATTCAGCCAGGCATTTCACATTCAGTGCCTTCAGGAAAAAACAACACACTTAGCGGAATTCAGAGAACAAAAAAATTCTAGTTGTTGAGAATCCAAAGTTAAGCCTCAGAGGGTTGGAAAGGAGTTACGAGCATAGACAATAGACTTGGAAAAATTGCTATAGATAAAAGAAAACTTTCCCATATCCCAAGCTAAGAAGAATTCTCAAGATGGAGGATATGGGTGGAGATGAAGGACCTGTAACAAAAGAGAGAAGTGGTTGGGGCTTGGGACAAAGGGACCAGACCTTCAGGGGCCAAGGAGAAGGGAACAGAGGGATCCCAGACTCCTCTTACATGTTCTACACATGGCTGATGACCAAGAGCTCTCCGGTCTCCATCTGAGCCAGGACCAAAGCTGCACCACCCTAGGACGACTACAGAGATGTCTTCCCAGAAGATACCAGTGGTCAGCATCCATTAAGGCTCCTGTTCCACTGTGGTCAGTATTCCCTGTTGGACAGAAAATGGTGGGAAAGACATAATTCCAACCAAGGCTTTACCAAGTTGCATCAGACTCACCCCTTGAAAGCAGACCCTCTTTTGAACACCCAGGAAACTCCTAAATTCCTGGAATGAAGGTGAGGCTCTGGAGCCTGAACATGGATGGTAATGAACTAGAGAAGACGGCAGCATTGCAAAAACACTGACAAATGAACTGCCACTCATCTGCTTGACATCACCCCATGACTTCTCAAACTCTTAAACACGTCTTTGGGATCCTGAAGGATCGGGCCCCTGCTGACCTGTTCTGTCTTGCCCAATCATTTCCTCACTGTCTTGCCTTCTTGTTTCACTCTCCATGAGCCACCAGACTTTGTCTGCCCTGGACGCCATCTGATTTACCTCTACTATCAGCTCCATGTCACCCACAAATGGGATCCTTCTCTCATGCCCTGTGGCTCAGAGAGATTCTTCTCCTTCTTGCTTTCATGGGGTTGACTCCTAGTCTTCAGTTTTGTTTGTAATTAGACATTCATCAGTATGGTGATTTGATACATGAGTATCCTCCAACCAGACTGTGTACTGTTTTATATATATTTCCACCATCTCTGCCCTAATTCTTAGCATCCTTGGTCAAATCACAGACCTCTCCAAGAGTCAGTTCCTAGAACAATAGCAGTGTTTTGTCCTATTGGATGCAGTTGGGGGAAGATCGATGAACAATTTGTAAACTATAAAGTGCTCACCAGATGTGCAGGACAGTGCTTCCCAGCCTGTGAGCTGCTCCTCCCCATCTTGACAGCTCCTCGTCAGCCCCCATCTCCAGGACCTGCCCCCCCATTCTCCCTTATCCAGGAAGTCTGTTGTCCATGGATATTAGGAATTCAGTCTTCAAACTCACTTGCCATGCTTCTCCTTGCAGGCGACCTTTTGTTAATGTTTTTTGCTTTGATGTGTTGTTTTACCAGTGAGCCCGACAAGCACGATTGTCCGCGCCGTGCTCTAGGAGGGTTTATTGTCTCGCATTGTTTACGCCTTGTCTGTGACAGGTGACTAGCAGCACTTACCACCCTGTGATTTTTCCAGCAGTAAAAATAATAGAGGAATTTCATACAGGTAAAATAATTAGTGGCTTCGACCAAAAAAAAAATTCTTTTTTTAAGAATACCATTTGTCACACAGAGTATTAGCCTTTTTTTTTTTTCCTTCTGGTTTTAGTGTCAGTTTCTGGGGTTACCAAGACATATTACACAGACTTTTACCCTTTTAGCTATGAATTAGTGTTTCCCACCCACTTGGCCCTGACAGCAGATGGCCCAGACTCTGCAGGTTGGAGGGTCCAGACCCAATGGGTCAGCGTCACTGCCGATGACTTGGATGTTTTTGACAAATCTTGACTCACTTGGTTTTGTCTCTGTGTTTGTCTTCCCTGCAGTAGACAGCAATAATCCAAGAACTCATCTCACCTTGTGGGTGTGTCCCCCACGCCCACGGCCACAACAGCTCTCTACAGCCTCTCCACGTAAGCAGAGAATGACAGAACTCAAGCTTAGAAATTCTGCCTGATCTAGAAAAGGAAAAACACACAAACGGAATGTCCAATTAAAGTTGAATTTCAGAAAAACAGTGAGTAAATCCTTAGTGATAGCATGTCCCGTGAAATATTTGGGACACACTTACACTAAAGAATTATTCATTGCTCGTCTGAAATTCAAATTTCTCTGCATGTCCTATATTTTATGTGCCAACCCTCGTCCGACTCTCTCAGTTTTCAAGGTGAGAACATGGAGACTCTGGCTGGGGGCTCCCCAACCAGAACTCACAAATTCACCCCGAGTCTGACTCTGGGGGCTTCAGCTTTGCTTTCTTCTCCCTCAGTACCCACGTGGTGCATTTTCACTGCACCTGGGAATGCTCCAGTGGACATAATGGAAGAGGTGGATCACTGGAAGGAGGGTTTCCCTGTATCTGTGGTTCAAAATCTCTGAGCTGAGGTGTGAAGCAGTGCCCTGTAATTTTATTTATTTTAATTAATTAATTAACTAAAGTATAGTTGGTTTACAACATTGTGTTAATTCCAGGTATCTATCAAAGCGATTCAGTTATCTTTTTTTCCCAGATTCTTTTCTACTATAGGTTATTACAAGATATTGACTATAATTCCCTATGCTATACAATAAATCCTTGTTGCTTGTCTGTTTTATGTACAGTAGTTCGTATCATACTCCTAATTTGTCCCTTTCTGTAACTAGACCTCTGGCTAAGATTCTGATAACTACTCTGCCTGCAGCTTCCCTCCCCTACATGGAGACCCTCCCTATAAGGGCTTCTGTTCCCATGGCTGTACGATCATCCTACAATGCCTTATCTGTTCTCTCTGCTGTGGCCCTGAACACTCCTCTACTTTTTTCTTCTTTTTCTTTCTCCTTGAAAACGTATCAACTTCATCGTCAGCACTTTTGGAATTGGAAATAGCGGAACCTTGCCCCCCACTTTGTCCTTGGAAGGATTAGAACACATGTGCTGGGGGGCAGAGACGAGGATGGGTGTGACTTCAGTGCAGGGGGCTCTTCTAAAGAGAGGGGGCGCTAGTGGTACCTCACCATTTGTGTCCATTCCTCTGTGCGCCACCTTGTGTCAACAGTGCTCCAAAACCCACCCAAGCAGCCCTGGTCACCAGTGGGGTTGATGGAAATCTGAGTTGAGGCTTACTTTAGGAAACAGAAGAGAACCTTTCCGTGTCTTTTGTCTCTGTGTGTGTGTGTGTGTGTTTGTGTGTATGTGTGTATGTGTCTGTGTGTGTGTGTGTATATATATATATATATGCAAGAAGCCCCAGTTCTGATTATCACCACCCTATTTCTTCATAGTACATAACTCAAGTCTTTAAAGAAACTGCTCTCATCATAGAACAAACCTGGCAGAAAGCAACCGAGGTGATGAACCAAACCGTGGAAGACCAGGTAGCATTTCCTCTGGAAGACTGGCCAAGAGCCACCCCCAGAGGCACAATTAGGGACAGAAGATTTATAAAGTGGCAAGGTGTGGAAATTTAGGGTTCTCTTTCCTGTGGGTCAAAAGGAGGAAGGAAAAAATATAGGAAATGATGGAAACCAAATATTCTGATGCCACTGCAACAGTGTGCCTTGCATTCTTACCAAGGGGCACGGTGGCAGCTTGACCATAGATGATGATGAATTGTAATGGTGGAAAGATGGTCTGAGAAGTGGGATGGTCCCCGACTTCTAGCCCCCTTCTGTTTATGTTGCATCGGCGTTCCTAGGCACAGTGATGAGAAAATAAAAACATATTAGAGGCATAAGGCTGGGAAAGGAGGAGATCAAAGGATTCTTGGAGAACATTCCTGAGGTGGGGTTGATGTGGGCAGTCACGTATGGCAGTACACAAAGAAGAGAGGTTCAGTGGTGGCAAGAGAGGGGTCTTCTGGGTTTGTGAGACCACAAGGGTCTTCTCTTGCTAACTGTGGGAGGGAGGAGCAAGGATCTTTCCTGTAACTTGTGAAGAGTATTCTTTATTTCACCAAACGCTCTTGACATAAAGACACCTAAGACCCTGGGAGTGTTCTTTGGAGCTCAGCACTCTCCCTCACCTGGGACTGGCTGTCGTCCTTGAGCTCCCGCTGACGCAGTCCAGTGCACAAGCCCAGCCCGCCCTGTGTCCTCCCTGCTTCCCTGCCCAGGGGACAGCAGGTGTCCCAGGATGTGTTTTCCCTCCACCAGTGCCACGCCATGTGTTTTGATGAGCCGTGGAACTGCTGAATCTCTCCTAGCTGGTGGTGGATGGGAAACACCAAACACCCACTACTGGTTCTTCCCTTCCTCCAAAGTCGTATCTGCACATCTGCCTCCCTCTGGATTGAGGAGGCCTGTCACCCAGCTTGTCCCTGGAATAGTTGGTTCCTGCCACGCCACTGGACCGAGTCTGTGGGAGAGGGTGTAGGGGAGATGGCATGTGCACCTGCTCTGCTTCCATGCAGATGTGCAGTGGCATATGTGCGTACCTGCACCTATGTGGAGTTACACGTTTGCCCCACCGGCATTCCAGGAGGGGACTGTTGTGCAGTGTGCCTACCATGCATTTTTGATCTTGGGCTCTGTGCCATTACCACATAATGAATATTGGTGAATCTTACTTTAACTTACGGATCATCCCAGGGTAAAAATGTCATTCGTCAGAATTTTGGAGAGGAGAGTTCCCGTGGCAATCCATTCGCAGGAATGGAGATGTATGTGCACAAGTGACGGAAATTGAAAAACCATGTTAAGTGGTTGAAGAGCCTCCAGCAGGAGATGGGGACCAGCCACTTTGGCAGTGCTCAGTAGAGGTTGCCGGGAGAATAAAAGCCTCAGGGAGGGGGCAGTGAAACACAGGCACAAGTGTCCGTGTCCTCCTCTGACCTGTCTAGGGCAGGGGAAGTGAGACGTCGGGGTGCACAGCCATGGGCAGGAGTGAGCCTGGGGGCCAGCTGCTCTCCTCTTCCGCATGAGGGAGGGAGGGTGCAGGCCCCAAGTTCCGGGGTCCTGGCAAATCTGCATGGGCTGGGGAGGGCGCAGGTTGTGGCAGTGATGAGGCAGAGGGGGCAGACTGCTGAACACATTGTCACACACGGGAGTGCACCCAAGAGGAAGAATCAGTCCCCCCAAAGCAAGAGCACTCTAGCTGAGAAGCAGGTGGCCGAGGGAGCTGAGGGAGCTGAAGGCTGTCATGGGCGAGGTGGGGCAGTGAGCCCACAGCAGGCAGCAGTGAGGCTCAGGCCTTTTGGGTAGAGGAACCCTTTAGGGGCACATGACCACATCACCTACAGCTGAGTCTCAGTTCCAGAGGGGGACCTGGAAAAAGAGGATGGGAATGGGCAGATCACATTCAGCAGGATGCTTTCTGGGCAGGTGATGGGAACCTGGAATAAAGGGAATTCCCCAACATTCATAACTAAAAGGATAGCAGCAGTGCTGCCTGAAGGCCCAGCTGCCTGAGGGCTGGGACGGAGTTCTCAAACCATGCCCTGGCCATATCTCAGCTCTGTTAACAGAATGGCTGCAGTAGCTCCGGCATCTGTGCCCACCCTCTGACCAGCATTCCCATAGACAATCTGCTTACATCTCATTGGCTCTAACTTGGTTATGTGTCTGTGTCTAATTCTAAACCAATCCATGTGAAGACAGAATGGATACAAAGGTGGAGGAGCATGGAGTGGGTATCTGGGGACCTGACTGTCGTCCCAGCCCCATCACATGTCTTTGTGAGCCTTGGTGACCTTCTGGACTTGTTTCCAATCCAGGATGACCACTGAAGTCCCTTTCAGCTCTGTCCCTGATTCCTGTCAGATCCAAGGGGAAAATTCATAAGAACATTAGGTTTAGCAAAGGTGGCTACTTTATACTTTGAAGGCCTCTTAGAAAGTCATTCTTAAAATAAAACTTAAAAAAAAAATACAAAGGCAACGAATCTCTCCCAAACACTAGGAAACATGGTCCTTTCTTCTTTAAGGGTGAAAAGAACGCTGGTGGATTACTAATGAAGTGTGGGGTGAGTGTGATGCCACTTTCTCCAACACCAAAAGTCAGCAAGGACTTTGGATGAAACTGTAAATTTGTGATTTCCAGATCTATTGAGAATAAAGGCGTGTGGATCATACACAGCAGATGTATAATGAGAGCTCTTTGAAAATAAGTTTTCTCCAGTTTGCCTTCATCTGGGAGATGGTACTCTGAGAGAGTGGCCTCAGCTCCTCCATTGGGCCCCTGGTGCCTGGAAGGGACCCAAATCCCATCACTTTCCTCTGCAGACACTCTGCTGGGTGCTAGACAAAACAAACAAGCTCTGTCCTTCTGCAGTGTTTAGTCTGGCAGCCATCAATCAGTAATTCCTCTAAGCAAAGTGTGATGAGTTTGATGAGTCTTGTGTCTTCTTCTTGTGTCACAGGGACTTAGTTCAGACTGGAGAATCAGTGATGTTCTCCTCAGGGAAGCAGCATTTAGCCTGATACAGGTGGAAAAGGAGTGGCCAGGGGAAGAGGAGAGAGGAAGCTGTCTGGACTACAATGATAGGGAGAGAAGGAGCTTGGGGATTTTGAACCCAAGCCTATGTGGTTGGAAGTGATGAGGGTACAGAGAGTGATGGGAAGGAATTGGAGATGGAGCCAGAGGCAGAATAATTACAGGCTATGGAAAGGACCCTGCAGTTTATCCCAACAGTGATGGGAAGCCAGAGAAGTAGTTTATTTTTGACACCTATTTTTAATGCCATTTTAAAATAATTTGGTTAGAGTGGCATTTTTAAAAGATCATATTCCATGGAGAAATATAACCTGATTTATGTTTTAAAAGATTGCTCTGGCTTCTGGGTTGTAGGGGGCCATGAGAAGAAGGAAGGAGATCAGTGAGAGGCTGCATCAATCATGGGGAAGAAATGTGAATGTGAAAGAATATTTGTAAATCATATATCTGATAACATGTTACTGAACCAAACTTGGATCTGCTTGCCTAACATGCAGCAAAGCTGATCTACTGACACTGGATTGTGGTGAAGGAAGGTACAGCATTTATTGCGGGGTGCCAAACAAGGAGAATGGGCAGCTAATGCTCAAAAGACCCAAACTCCCTGATGGCTTTCAGGGAAGGGATTTTCAAGGTGACATTAGGGGTAAGCTATACGGGGTGTGTGAATAGCTCCTGGGCATTCTTCTGATTGGCTGGTGGGGAGGTAACAGGGTGGTATTTGGAAATCCCAGTCATCAATTTTCTGATTCCACGTGGCCTGTGGTCTATGTGCTGGTGGTCAGCATGCAGTCAGCTTCCTCCACCTGGTGGTCTCCGGATATTATCTATAGCTCCTGAGGAGGAACTAAGGATCCCTGACTTTATTTCATGGCTCAGCTATTATTATTTTGTCTTGCTCAACTGCTTTCTTCTGTTTCTGCATTTTCTCACTTCTCTAATTATTAACTAATTAAATTTTCTCTTTAGAACTCAGGGAAGACCTAGGAGGCTGAAGTTTTCTTATAAATAAGAAGCAGGGGACATGAGGGTTTCTGCCCCAAAGAAGGTCCCACAGAATCCTGCTCGATTTTGAAGGGACTTGTATCCAAAATATATAAAGAACCATTATAATTCAATAATACAAAGATGATCCAATTGAAAATAAGTAAAGGATCTAAATCAAAGAAGATATACAAGTGATTGGTAAGCACATAAAAAGATGTTCAACACCAATTGTCACCAGGGGAACGCAAATCATACCTACAGTGAGATATTCCTTTCCAACCTAACAAGTCTACTGTACACTTAACTCTGCCCAGAACCCCTCAGTGACTCAGGGTGCTGAGAGGGTGAAGTCCAGACTCTCTGAAACATCTTGGGCTATGTGGACCCTGCCCCCAACCTTTCCAGTTCTGTCTTCCCTCCCTCCCCCACAACACCATGCCATGGATTCTTCTTTAGAACTCTCTGACAACTTTCCCCTCTGAACTTGGCTTTGTGTGTCCATTGTAGAGACCTGGGCCAGGTGTCCCCTCACCTAAGCACTTTTCTCTGGCCCTGGCTTGATGCTCTCCTTCTGTGCATCCCAGCACTGTTGTGCTCTGAGCTGTAGATTTGTTGCTATTTCTTTTCTGCCTCTCACACCAGCCCGGGAACACCTGGAGGGCAGGTTCTGGTCCTGTAGCTGCGTTCTTCACAGAGGGCCTAGCACAAGCAAGTGGTCAGTGAGGATGGCTGAATCCACATCTTTCAGAACTCCTGTCCCTCATTCTCACATCTCCTCAATAGGCAGCCAAGAGCCTCAGGGGCTACCAGAGGTGGGACTGGCCAGAGTGTGGGCAGGACACTTCCTGGAGGTCAAATGGAGAAGCCATGGGGGACAGATGCAAGTCAGGGTAAGGCTTTTTGGGAACTGAGGGACCTAGAACAGAAGCACAGTCACAGGAACTGGAGCTGATGTGCAAAAGAGAGCTGATCTTGAGCCTGAGGGGTTGCCTCTCCCAGGAGAGAAAGGGCTGGGGACAGTTTAACAGCAAGTTCCGCAGCCATGTGGAATCACGACAGGGTGGGAGATTATTCTGCCTCATTTGAGGGCTGCATGAGAGAAAAGCAGAAAAACCAAGCTCTCCAGGCACCCTGCTTCATTAGGGGTTACTGTCGCTGTTCATCTCCTAATCAGGACTGCCTTGAACATCAACATGTTCCACGGGCATTGCCTTCTCAGCCTCCAAAACATGGTTCCACTCCACGAGCTGTCCTTGGTGTTACCCCCAGAAAAGTAATGGGTCTACACCCCCGCTTACTTCTGCCGCTCTCTCAGCCCTTCCACATCTGGACCTTGGTTATAGTTCATCCCTGGATTTGGAGCTCCTAGGGTTTGGGATAACATCTCATTCTACTGCACCGCCCCCACCTGGCACAGCAGGTTCCCAGTACACACTTACACCATCAGATTCCACGCTGACCCTGCAAGACAGACCCCGCACGACAGACCCCGCACGTGCCCTGATGCCAATCACACAGAGGGGGAAACTGAGTCCACACCGCTGTGTCAGGTCGAGCAGTTTCCTCCTCTCTGGGTTCCCTGGTGCTTGGCACACATAGCATCTTTTGTCCACTTAATGTTTGGGAAGATAAAAATACTCCACTTAAGAAAGTGGCCTTGACAGTGTGCCCCCTCGGGCTATGGGGGAAGCTGTAGTGAGGCTCAGGTGAGAGGTGGGCGACACTGAGATCCCACCAGAGGGCAGGAGGATGAGATGGTGCATCTGAGATCTGGGAGAGGAGAACTGGGCAAGGCTGAGCTGAGTCTTCTCTCCTAGATGTAGAAGAGACAATACACACACACACACACGTACACACACACACACACACACACACACATCCCTTTTCTGGGACCCTTCAGTTCTGACTGTCACCTGGAATTGTTCTGACCACCTGTCAAGGCCTTTCAGCATCCTTTGGTGGCGGAGGTGGACCTTCTTAGAGCATGTCAGTCACGCGTCAGTTGGAACACACACAGCAGCCCTGGGGACGTCATGCACAGAATCCCAGACACGTAATTGGAAAGCATTTCCATCCTCCTCCTCCTGCAGGTTATCGAGTTGACCACTGTACAGGCAGACATTTCAGAAAGCAATGTTTTTGAAAACTTCAATTTTAGGATCTGTTCAATTAGGGATGTCTTGTTCTGATTTAAAGAATAAGACCATACTTTACAAAAACATTAACTATGGAATAACTTTGGACAATAAATTCCTTTAGAATAGTCTTATAACTTTTTGGGTTTCCTTTTTAAACAAAAGTCATGTGCATTTTAAGAAAATTTGAAAATACCCAGAAAGTTGAAAAAAGAATCACCTGTTACCCAGAGTATCACCACCCAGAGATAACCACTCTCAATATTTTGTTGCATAATCTTTTAGACCAAAGTGTATAGAGATGCATATTTCATATGTGGTAGATGCTCATCAGGTCACTTTATGCAGTATATTTATTTATTTGATTTTAAAACTAGCCTGATTGATAGTCTTCAAGGCACAGTCATATAGTTTCAGATCCGTCATTTTCCTCTGTGATCGTCCCAAGAAGAACCTTCTGTCTCACCGACTTTGAGCCCTACATGTCCGTTCTCCCATGACCTCTGAACTAGGAGATGTCCTGACCTGTCACTAAACGCCCCTGTGCCTTTTTAATGGGTAACAGAAAACAGGTAAAGGGAATGGTGGATACCCATTACTAAGGAAATAAGGTCATCAACATCTCGTAAGGAATTTATAAGCGATGTATGTCTGGGTCAGGGGAGATCTTCTTGTGTGATTTTCTGTATTCTGAAGAGTTGGTTAACATTTCATATACATTAGGCATTGCCAAAACAATCTAATTTAACCTCTGTTTATTTTTATTAAAATCTTTGGTCTAAGTACTTTGTCAATGAGAGCAATGAAAAGTCTGTTCCTGCCTTTCAAAGACCTGACGTTGCAAAGCTGTGGACTCGTGGTCTCCTGAATTTTTAATCTGAGAATGATTTTCAGACTAATATTCGAACTCAAGCACAGAGACATTTCCCACCGTCCATCCAAACAAAATGAAGTCAGCTTTGACTGTGCAAAATGTCGATGAATTCTTCAGAGTAAATCAGCCTTGTCAGGGTGATGCAGAACCGTCAGCGCTTTGTGACATAATATAATATGAAATGATATTGAACAACATGCGTTTGGCACTAAATTGTTAGCGGGTTTTAGCTTTGACAGCAGCAAGTTTATTGCTTTAATCCCAAGGTCTTTTAACCCTCTTTGACATAAATTGAGGTTGGCTTTTGTGAGGAAAAAAAAAACTCCACTTTACTCTCTCTTCCTTTACCTAAAACTGCTTTTAACAATTTATGCTAGTACATCAGACACTCATTTTGAGTGACAAAAAGAAAAAAAAAAGATTTATTCAAATAGAAGGGAGAAAAGGCCAACTTAGGCTAAGCATGCTGTGTCTCTTTCGGTGCCCACATCACAGCTTTCTTCAGGTGGATACACATCTTAAGTTAGAATAACGTGTGACTCCCGCAAGTAAAGCCAGGCAGGGCAGCAAACAAGGTGAAGGACGGCCACTGCCAGGGAACAAAGGCTCGTAATTGGAAGCAGAAGCTGGTTTTGCATTTTGCTCCAACTGAACATGTTTCCATATATGGGTTCATGCCTTCCCCCTCCACCATCTATGCCCCATACATTTTTAGAGATCAAAGATGACTTTTACATAAATAGTTTTGGAACACTGATTTAGTAACTATGGCATATAAACAAAGACTTGCTCAGTTTTATATCGTAATTGTAGTACCAGCCGAGTGATGGGCTGGGGGATCACAGAACGGGAAGATGAGAGAGGATGACGACTTTTCTCCTTCAGGCTGACTCCCAGGGCTGGCATCTCTAACCAGGGACCCCCACACACTCTGCTGGGATGCTTTTGGAGAGGGTGTTCCCTGCCTCACAAGGGACACCCTTCCATTTCAAAGCACGTGTGACCCACCCTTAGCTCCTCTGTTCTCATTGGTCCAGGTGGATGAGCCCAGAGTGAATCAACCATGCAACTCCCCACCCTGAGCCTGCAGATCTCTGAGAGCAGGGACCATTTTTTTCTGTCCTAAATTTAAAAGTTCTGATTTTTTTTTTTTGGTCGTCCCAGGAAGTATACATTCAGGCATTTCACCTAAAGAAGTAATCAGAAAAATCGTGATAGATGTGTGCAGACAGCAGTAGATAGACCGTGGTCATTATGAATCTTGGCTGTGGCATCAGACAGATCGGGGTTTAAAGTCCAACTCTGCTCCTTGCCCAGGATGTCACGCCCAGTTAGTTACCACAAATCTCTAACTTCATTTTTCTCATCCATAAAATAGGGAAATTAGCAAGTATCTCCCTTCTAGAGTTGGAGGATTAAAAGATAAGACATAGAGAATGCTTCTTGAGTACAAAGTCTTTCTGTTTTTTAGGAGGCCAGCATCCTTGTATCATTGCTTATAAATATGAAAATCAGAATCAACCTACACTCATTAGTAAGTGATAGTCACAGGAAGGCCATGTGGCCATTCAAAATAATTTTGTACATACGCTTTCCAGACAAGATGGAGTTGCATATTCAAAGCATGTACTGTCTTATATAATCACAATATGTATTAATTGAAAAAAAAAGCAGGTTATGGAATCATATGATCCCCATTTTATAAACCATTTATCTCAGAATACATATGTAAAACCTTGAAGGGATATGCACCTCTGGCTGTTGAAATTGTGATTTCTGATTTTTCCTCTTTCTCTTTTGCTCATCTGTATTTTTCCATACTTTGTTACTACAGCATATGTGTCAAAATACTTGCATAAGAAAGAAAGTTTTAAAACAGAAAGAGTGTGTTTCTCAACTGACTCCCGCTGGACGTGGTTGAAATTCCTTCTCCACCCTGAATACTAATCTTCGGATTCCTTAGTTTGTCGATGATGCCTCTCCAGTCGTGCGGGCCCAGATGTGCAGATGGTTCTCCAGCTGCTGTCTCGTCAGGAACAGAGCCAGGTGGAGCCGACACCTCCTTTCCCTGTACGGGGAGCCCTTCTTGTCTGTGCACAACTAACCTCCTCTAGACCGTCGTCAGCAGACTCTTAGGTTATAGGTCATTGTCAAGATGGCCTACGCTGTGGATGAGAGACCTTGCCTGAGCCCGCATCTCCTTAAACTCTAAATCATCTCTCATTTCATTTTGGCCATTTCCGGTCTTCCTCCACCCTTCTAGCTCCCTTCCTGGTAGGGCCCAGCTGGGGTGGAATGGGAGATGCTACTGAGTCATTGCCAAGGACAGTGGCCGGTTAGAATTGCCTTATCCACGTGTTTGTCACGATCAGGACTGTCAGCTCCCTGACTGCCTTTTCTATTTCTAGAGGTTGAGATCTTGCGTATACATTTCTCTCCAGTTGAAATCTGTTCTGTGAAACTAGGCTCAGGCTTCAATTATTTTGCAAGGGGTCCAATAGTTCAATAAATTATTCAGGGTTGCATTTCACATTGCTTTAACCAAATACGCTGATCTGGTTATGGGCGATGACGGTAGTCAGACCGTAGGCGGGTTCAGCACACTCCCTTGGCAGCTGGGTTCTTTTTTTTTTTTTTAATATTTTTTTCTTAAAAAACACAATGCCCACAATTCGTACATTGATCATAGCCAAGCAGATGTAAGGAAACCTCACCTCTCCACTGTGACTCATGAGAAGCGGTTCTGAAGTCCACTGGCAGTAGTAAGAAGGAAGGGCTCCCAGGCCACCTGGGAGACATCACTTCCCTCCAGCCTGAACTACAGGACCTCAGGCTGGATCTCTGTAGGTTAAGGGATGGAGGGGTGATGGGGGCTGTGTGTAGTTGGGATCCTTCTAGTGTCTTGAGCAGAAAGAGCTATTTCCAAGGGAAGCTATAGGGGTCTTCCGTTCCACTCTCCTGTTTGACACACATGTTAGCTTCCTTAGGGACATTCCAATAAGGGTCCAAGGACATTTCTATCTACTCAAGGTCATCTTTGTTGCCACCCAAGTTGGCTGTTCAGGGAGCTCCCTCCAAGGTCCAGGGAAGAAGTCAATGCCCTGTCCACACCTGCCCCAGGCCTTGTCCTGGGGTCATGAGGTGATGTCCGACATGACGCCTCCAGGATGGGGCGTCCCAGCGCTGCCACTTGGCTGAGCACAGTGAGGCCGTACCTTCTGGAATACAAACTTGGGCTATGAGTCCCACATCTACACCTCTGGGCCTGGTAACCCCGGGATTCCTGGCGGGATGTGCACCCTCATTCATCCACAAAGAAGCAGCTTGTGATGTGTGCCCTGATCTCGGCCATTCAAAACTTGACTAAACATATCTCCAAAGCCTCCAGGCAGCAGGGGTCATGCTCATCTTTAAAAAAAAAAAAAAAGGAAAAGACCCTCAGATTCTGTTCCAGCTACTGTGGGAAGCCAAGAAACCCCCTTCCCCATATCTCTGAGGAGTGCTGCATGACCTGCAACCCCCACTTCCTTCTCTCACAGAATTATTGATGCAGCTGGATCTTGGCCCCGTGGCTGCTTCCTCCCCATCAACACAGGCATCCCCCTCCCCTAGCCTTTCCTTCATCCTAGCAAACAGCAGTCGAAGATGGTAAACTTTCACTCAAGTCTGGGAGGGAGTGACGAAGGGGCTTTCTTTACAGCAGAGTTCAGGCTTCAAACCCTCCATTCTGCTCTTTTTTTTTTTTTTTTTTTCTAAGCAGATAAAATCTACTCACCCCTTTCAGACCGTGTCTGGGGATTGGGACAGGAGAGGCTCAGAGCCGAAGCCTATCACAGTGTGTTTCTTAGGAAATATTCCAGACTGGAGAGAGAGGATGTAGGTCCCCTAGCAGGCAGATGTGGTTGCAGTCATTTGTGGTTTTTAAATAGGAGTTCTTTCTTTTTTCCCTCCCCTAAACATGGATAAAAATTGCCATCCATGGTGATATCTTGGGACTAGGGTTGCAAACCGGCTGCCTTGGGCAGTGTCTGGCTCACAGATGTGGTATGTTTGGCTGGCAGAGAATTTTCTTTCCCTCAAAATAAGCTAACATTTAAAAATCAGTAGACTTGATTCAAAAATTATTAGATTTACATCTTCTCTTTAAAAATAAGATTATCTGGCTCCACGGAGGTCTGCAGTCCTCATGGCAGGGACTGGCCAGAGCTGGTTCATCTGTCCCTATACCAGTGACAACCATTCTGGGCTTGTCACTGCCCCCACCGGGCATAAGGCCACCCTCCCTCTCACCGCCTGACTTTTGTGTTTGCCTCTCCAGTCCTGGAAAATCCAAAACAGCCTTGGGATCCTTGGGCACTACTTTAAGCTATAGCCATGACCATTGGGTTTTAGGAATAACATGAAGAGAAAAGAGACTGCTAACTGCTCATTCATTTCTGTCTGTAAAATGAGGATCATGTCTGCCCTGTCTGCTGTCATGAAATTTTGCATGAAAACGTTCCCGAAAAATGCTTTGAACTCTTCAGAGGTGACTGATAAAGTAAAAGTGATAGTTTTAGACTCTTGATACTTCAAACTCCATGAAACATCTGTATTATACGTTCTCTTCCTTTATACTTGAAATTGGATACTGCTTTAAGAAAGAAATCTTAGTACCACAGAACTGACACATTGCCAGAGTTGACAGTTCTCTCTGATTTGATGCCCAGACACATGTTGACTTTAATTCTTTGGGAGTCAAAGCCAAGCCTTGGGTGCAAGCTTGGCATTTCGGGGGTGTCACCATGCCTTTCAGGCCACTGGGGCCACATCTTGCCAACTGTTGCCCTGGTGTTTGGATTGTTTGATATTCAGGGACTCTGAGTTGTACCCAACCCATGGAGACTGCGGGATTGCAGTAAGGGTGGACAGTTGTAGGATAGTCGGCTGTGTCCCAGAGGGATCCTCCCCTGTGAAGGATGCCACAGAGCAGACCTGGTTTCCAATTGCAGCCACTGGCTGCAGATACATGGCCGGGCCGATGTGCAGGACTGAGTTTTCTTTCATCCATCTGTGGACAAGCTCTTTGATTCCTTTCGGTGTGAAACCGTGGTGGTGGCCCAAGGGCATTTCAGGGATCAGCAAAAGAGACGTCCCTCTGGAGACCCGTGGGAATCAGGAGGTGCTAGTGGACCAACTCTCATCATCCCGGGAGCCCAGGAGAACGACGCCCTAGTCCTCTCGGGCTCTTGGAAAAATTGGTAGCTGCTACCCAAGGGTGACAGCTCTGGGCCTACGATATCTGAAACAGATGTTCCTGCCACTCAGTGCTTGTGAGTGGATTTGGACTTGGGTGGCGTTCCAAGCTTGTGCATGAGTTTCCTTCTAAATTCTTTCTAAGGTGTCTATTTCAGGAGGTCAGCGATGTCAGCATCCACCCAGACTGGTGGTTTGGTTCCTGGCACGTCCCCTCCTGTAGTCAGGGCTCCCACTCTGCCCACAGATGCATGCGGGCCTCTACCTCCACCCCCTGACCACTGCCTGCCGGCACCTCCTTCCAGATGGCGACAGGTGGGAGGCGCCAGGGCCCTCGCCCTTGTCCTCGGATGACAGCTAATCACTTGGCTGTGGGCGCCAGACCTGCTCATCTAGAACTCACTTTTGATGCTCCCAGGACTTGCCTGGAAATCTGAGCAAAAGAACTGCCCTAAACCAGGATGTTATGGTCTGCAGGCTCTCCACCGTTGCCCAGGCCTGATTCCAGATTCATGACCAGCCCCTGAGCCCAGACCTATGCCCTGCGGTGGGTCCATTTTCACCACATTTATTTTTCTTTCCAGCTCCTGCTTTCCAAATTGCCCAGAGACAGGACTCACCTCCCTCCCCGCCCCTTCCCCCTCCAACTCCAAAGAGTGTTTTGAGAGCGGCAGGCTGGCTAACTTTCCAGCGAACTTGTAGGTAACAATCCATGACCAGCTGAGGATAAATTCAGGAAGCTAGGTCAATACATAATCTCTAACAGGCAGCTCATAATACTGGCTGCTCTCTTTCTCTTTTTTTTTTTAATTGAAGTATAGTCAGTTACAATGTGTCCGTTTCTGGTGTACAGCACGATGTCCCAGTCATGCATGTACATACATGGATTCATTTTCATATTTTTTTTCATTAAAGGTTGTTACAGGATATTGAACTTAGTTCCCTGTGCTATACAGAAGAAACTTTAAAAATCTATTTTTATACATAGTGGCTAACATTTGTAAATCTCAAACTCCCAAATTTATCCCTTCCCACTCTCTTTCCCTGGTAACCATAAGATTGTTTACTAAGTCTGCGAGTCTGTTTCTGTTTTGTAGGTGAGTTCGCAGTGTCCTGTTTTTTTTTTGTTTGTCTTTTTTGTTTTTTGTTTTTTAGATTCCATATGAGTGAGTGAGATCATATGGTCTTGACAGACGGGAATCAAAACGCCGTTTCCATCGTGGCTGGGGTCCGGCTGCCCAGGCTTTCTGGAGAGCCTTGGTTGACAGGAAGGGTGCATCCCCAACATGTCACAGTGTCAAATGATGTGGCTGAGAAAAGTGACAGGGGGAATGCTGAGTGTGTTCATTGCCTGACTAATGAGCTTCTGAGGCCAATTATTTATTTTCTATAAATCGGGTCTTTGAGAACCAGGTACCCCTCCACGTGTAGTGAGCACAGGGTTGAGTTCTGTGCTCCCCAGACCATCTCCCTCGTGCCTCTAACTTGCCACTTAATATCTTGGAGCCTGGCCAAATACGGAGGAGACAAGGCTGCCTTTCTTTGAGTCCCCAGCTCTTTGTGCACAAGACAACAAAGGGGAAGGCCTGGGAGGTGGGGAGAAGGAAGAGATGGTCCCGCCCTCCTCCCTTCCGGCTTGATTACCACCCCTCGCTCCTTTCACAAGTCTTGCTTCCTTACCTCACCTTTTCTCGGAGTTCACGGTTATCTCATGATGTGAAGTGGGGTGGGGCCGCTTCCTGTGGGCATCTTTAACTTTCAGATGATGCTTTGGCTGAGCTTGAAGCCCCACATGACCCTTTCGAGACACCAGCCTGGCTCCTGTCATCTCTGGAACATTTTGGTCCCACAGCATTGCTTTAATTTATTTTTCTTTTTAAAAAAATGTAATCCCACTCTTCCTTCATGGAGCTTTGCTGCTGTTGGTCTGTGCAAGGGCCAGCTCTTGTTTTATTGAGTCATTCTCTTTATCCCCATTTCCCACCCCACCCCCACCCCCTACAGGCAACTCTTTTGATGTCCTTAACATGTCCTCACTTTTTGTGTTCGTATGTGTTCTTGCAAAACAGGTACTCTTGATCCCAATGTGAGCAACTTATGTTTATGTAAATGGTATTGATTGAGACATCGTGGTCTTTTTTGAATTTCTCTCACCCAGCAGTAGGTTTTAAAGACCCGTGCACATATCTAGCCTGTTTTTCCCAGTTGATGCATTGGACTCCATGATCTGCATCCACCATATTTTACCCATCCACGCACCTCACAATGGGCAACCCAACTGCCTTCAACTCCTCAACATGTCAGACAAGGCTACCGTAAACTTCCTTGCATATGCCTACTTAGGAACACATGTGGGAGCTGGGGATACGTGCCCTGTAGCAGGTGCATTTTAAAATTTGATTTAAGCTACCCAGTTGCTATTCAGAATTGCTGCATCAGTCGCATGACCTCCAGCAGTGGAATACATTCTTACATCCCCGCGTTGCCTCCAACATTTGGCGTTATCCAGCTTTCTGACTCGGCCAGTCTAATGCATAAAGTAATATCTCATTATTGCTTTAATTTATACTTCTCTGATTATAAATGATTTTAAGCATCTCTTCAATGTGCTTAGTAGCTTTAGAATTTTCTCATCTGTAAATTGCTATTCAGATCCTTTGACCATTTTTTTCCCACTAGGTCCACCTTTTTCTCCTGTTGAGATGCAGAAATTCCTTCCATGTCTAGAAATAGGAATCCCTTGTTGTGTTAGATATTGCAAAATATCTTCGTTCTATCATTTAATAACTTAGTTTGTAGTTTCTTTGAACAAAGATCTTTTATTTCAATATACTAAAATTAATCCACTTTTTAGCTGCCCTTATGGTGTTTGTTTTTGGAATTTTATTTAAAAGGTCATGTCCAATGTTACTGAGGAAACCAAAAGAAATCAGGGTTGTAAGGTCTGGGAGGGAAGAGATAAAAGGGATATTATCTGCAAATGATGTGATCATCTCCCCAGGATAACCAAAGGAATCAACACACACTATTAGAACTAATAATAGAGTTCAGTGAGATTGCTAAACTCAGGATCAACATACAAAAATCAATAGTATTTCTCTACCCCAGCAATAACCGAGTCGAAAATAAAACATAAAAATGAGCCATGCATTTCTACCCGGACAGTGTATTTCATAAAGTTTCTGTGTTTTGTTTATTTAAGGGCATTGGTTCTCTACTGTGGAATATTAAGAGACACCTGGTATCCTAAGTAAAACCTACTGCAGAGGAGAGAGAAGTACAGGGGGCCAGTGGGACGGTGACCCCACAGACTGCAAGGAAGTAGTGCGAGAGCAGGCAGACAGCTAGAGATGAGCAGAGAAAGGGGGACACAGACAAATGGCAGGAATTGGGCAGAAAGGAGGGGCACAGGCCAAATGCAGGAAAACATACATCACATAAGCACCAGGGGTCCCTGTGCAGAGAAAGAAAAGCAGGAATCTCTGAGCTGATAAGGGGCCACACTTTTTGGCTTGGAGACCAACAAAGAAAGGTGAAAAAAGGCAGGAATTTCCAGTGTCTGAGTGTAACCTTTTGCTCATTGTGCCTTCATTTCAATAAAATTAGCCTTGCAGATCAGAAGTACCCATCATGCACCGACGCCATGGACTTCCGATTCAGATTAAATAAGGACAAAAATCCCTCCTTCCTTTGGGAAGGTGGCATTGGGGTGACAATCAGGAAATACGACCCCAAGCCCTTCCCTCCTCAATGAGTATTCCACCCACTCATTTTTACACCCTATGTAACTAATTTGCCAAAGAAACTGAGGGCAGCCGCTCACCTGAGCCTGCCCGCTCTCCCCTTCAGAGTGTACTATCCATCCTTTAATAAATCCTCACTTTACTTTTTTTAACCACTATGTCTTGTCTTTGAATTCTTTCTGGGAAGGGACAAGAACCTGGAACATCGGTTGCATCCACCGGCAACAGTAAGGGCCAAGGACACTGCAAATTCAGTGTCATGTGTACAGTCCTTGAGGTGAGGACAAGCTGTCTGTCTTTCTCACCTCTACAGCCCCAGCTCCTGGTCCCCACCACCAACTGGGTCATTGATATTAATCAGCAAATGAGCGGTGTAGCGGATTTATCTAGATCTTAGTGACCATTCACTTACAGCTTTCAGTTAAGTCCCAAGAGTAAGTTTTTTAAGGGTAGAGTTGATTTTGACAGACTGGGCAGGGACACAATGTACAATATTTACCGTCTTCGGTAGTAAGATATAAAAGCATTCTTGAGGATAATGACTTTCTATCTTAAGGATTCCTTGGATCCCCCATTCAAAGCATATTTTTTATGGTGGCAAAATGTACATAATATTGAATGTAACATTTTAGCCACTTTTTTGGTATACAGTTCAGTGGCATTATGTACATTCACACTGTTGTGCGACCATCACCACCATCCATCTCCAGAACTTCTTCATCTTCCCAAACTGAAACTCTGTGCCCATTAAACCATAGCCCCCCATTCCCTCTTCCCTACAACCCCTGCCAACTGTCATACTATTTTCTGTCTTTATGAATCTGACGACTCTAGAAAACTCATCTAAGTTTGCAATATTTGTTTCCTTCTGGGTCTGACTTATTTCAGTTAATAATACTATTTTTGAGGTTCATCTATGTTGTAGCCTGTAGCAGATTTGCCTTCCTTTTTAAGGCTGAGTAATATTCCATTGTGTGTGTGTGTGTGCTACGTTTTGTTAACCTATTCGTTCATTGATGGGCAGGGTGCATTGTTTCCACCTCTCATTCTAAGGTATATTTGTCGTGTGCATAATCTGGGCAAGATCGGTCACAGGGATATAAAAGTAAATATAACACATGACTTCTGCCCCTGAATTTGTCCTAGAGTCCTTGGGAAGTTACAGAACTTAGCAAAGAAATTCAGTGCAATCTGGCAAAGAAGGGTGGGCATGTGAGGCCATGGGAGGGAACAAGGGAGCCACTCTCTCTCAACCTAGCATGTAGGCACCTTATTGGAACTGGATCTTCTTGAAGGGTGAGTAGCTCCTCTGGCAGATGGGACACCTTGGTGCTTTAGGCAGAGGGAAAAATGTATACACATAGATGACCAGAGACTGCTAAGTGGTTCAGTACAACTAAAGCATACATTGTGTGGTCAGAGTGGGCTGCGTATTGGAGGGAGCAGGCCTGGCTGATTGACTTGGAGAAATAGATGGGGACCAACATTTGAAAGACTATTTCCTAAGGATATAGGGAATTGATTACAACTTAACACAAATATATATTATTTTTTTCTCTTTTAACACAAACGGCATATTGTGGGGTTTTTTTTTTCCTTGACATATGTTGGCAAATCTTTCTATATCCATATATAGAAAGTGTCACTACGTTTTTGTGGCTTCATGTATTGTACTGTATGGATGTACCATAATTTATTTAACTAGGTCCCTATAGATGGACATTTAGGTTGTCTGCATGTTTGCTCTTACCAACGATGCTAATGAATAACCGTGCACAGACATCATTTCAAACGCACGCAAGTGTAACTGGAGGATAAATTCCCAAGTGTGAAACTGATAGGTCAAAGGGTGTATACATATGTAATTTTGATAGATGGTGCTGATTTGCCCTCCGCAGGGGTTATACCAATTCATATTCCCACCAGCAATATTTGATGCCTGTTTCCCCATAGCATTCCTGACAGAGTGTTACCAAACTTCTGGAATTTAACCAATCCACCAGGCGAAAAATGGCACCTGGAAGCAGCTTCGATTGGAGGAATCTCTCATGAAAAGTGAAGTTGAGTTTCTCATCTTATGTTGAATTGTTTATATTTCCTTCTCTGTGAACTTTCTTGGCTCCCACTTTCAATTGAGTCTTTGTCTTTTCCTTACAAAGTTTTAGGAAACCTTTATATGTCAGTCACATTGTAGTAAGCTTTTATTATTTGTTTCAATCAAAAATTATTGTTGAACTTAACATGCAATCTTGTGAAATAAAACCCACTTTTTATAGTGTATCCTTTTTACTGGTCTAATGGATTCTGTTTGCTAATATTTTATATCTGATTTTTGTACCAATATGCCTAATAAGGTTAAGGTATGATTTTTGTTTGTTTGTTTGTTTTTGTTTTTGCCCAATCTCCACCAGGTTTAGCCATAATGTCATACTGGCTTCAATAAAAGATCTTGGGGGTTTTCACTCTTTTTTTTTTTACATGCCCTAGAATGGTTAGGCATTATTAAATCATCTTATTTTCTAAAAGACTTGATGAGACTTCCCCAGGTGTAGACCTGTTTTAGGTCCCTTTTTATCAAAAGCTTTTAGATGGCTTTTTATATTTTTTTCAATGGAACTTGGTCTGTTTACTTTTTTCTTATATTTTCTTCTTCCTTTCTTATCATTTGGTTGATGAGTGGGCTATCGTATTGTTCCTTTTCCTCTTCTAAAGACACAGCTTATTCTGTAGTTCTGTGGGTTTCCATTGTTCTAACTTACTGATGTTTGCTTTTTAATGGAGGTACTGGGGCTTGAGCCCAGGACCTCGTGTGTGCTAAGCATGCGCTCTAGCACTGAGCTATACCCTCCCCGACTAATGTTTGCTTTTATCTTTATTAGCTCTGTGTGTCTTCTCTTTGTTTTATTCCTAACTTTTTTAGTCAGATGCCTACTTCATTTGCTTTTATTCTTTTTTATTGACCTATGATTCTGAGTTTATGACTTTTTTCCTGAGTCCATTTTAACTGTATCCATAGGTTCTAATGTGCAGGATTTTCATTTTTGTTTTATAGAAATTCTTCATGTTAGGGTTGTGTTTCACCTTAAGAGTATGTCTAAGAGTAATTTTCATTTATTTTTAATTTTCAGGTGGCAAGGACCTTTTCTCTTCTAATTTTGTTATTTCCTTTTATTTTTACTCCATGATGATTGGTGAATACCATCTCTGCTATTTCTGGTTTTGGGGAGTTTATCAGGACCCCTTTGCGATCTACAATGTGATCAATTCTTTTATTAATATTTCATGGGCATTTGAAAGGAAAATAAATGATCTGTTGTCAAGGTATGTAATCTGTGTGACTCAGTACCGTCTGCCTTAGTAATTATGTTTTCTGGGGCTCCTAGGTTCTAAGTTTTTGTCCACTGGTCTGTCATGGAGACAGTGCTGAATGGTGGGCTCTCCTTGCATCCCCTGTAATTTCTGCTTCGTTTCTGTTGCCACTATGTCATCTGATGTAGGTACTCAGAACCGTTATATGATCACAGTGTATTTCTCCCTTTGGCATTATAAACGTCTCATTTTATGCTTTTACTCTGAATCCTACCTTCTTAGATATAAACAGCATGGCCTCTGCTTCCTTTTGTTTACCTCTGTCTGGTGTGCCTTTGAATATTCTTCTGTTTTTGATTTTGCAAAATGACTTGGTTTGCACGTCTCTTGAATATGCCTTGGCATTGGCTTTGCTCAGTGGACCAACCTTAAACTATTTTTGATAAATCAGCTGAGACCATTTACACTTCCATGACACGTTCTGTCATATTGTCATATAATAGATTTATTTATTGGTTTTTTTTTTTCATTCTTAAAGTCCTCACTCAGGCGATCTATTTTGACTCTTCCGATATTTGAGAGGGTTTACATTTTGCTCTAGTCATAGTTCCTGTAATTTTAACTTTATATAACATCTTTCATCCTTATTTTTTTGGACACCATCTTTTCATTCTCAGCCATGATTAATGATACAACTAGCAGATTTCCTTTTCCTTTCCTTCTCTTCCTTTCTTTTCCACCACCCAATTTCAGTTTGTAATCTTAGGTTAGTGTAGACCTCAGTGATTACACATATGCATATGATTTTTATCATGAGATTTTTCATCTTGGAATGATCTCCTTTGACACCAAGCTAGCCTACAGGAGACAATTGTTCCCTCTCTGTAATATTTCTTCAGAGGTATAAGTGCTTCCCATTTTTTTTTAAGTTATGACAAACTGTTTCATCCTACTCTTTACCTGCTCTGTGAAAACACAACTACTAGAGAAGGTTTTTCATTTTGTTAAGTTTAGCTATTTCCAATTTTTCCCTCAGTATTTATTTTTTATAGAAGCCATGGCTGCTCCTTGTTATTACTTACAATTGAATGTGTTTGGTTTTCCTCTGTTAGCTATTAGCATAAGTTCAAGGGTAGGGGTAACAGGTAGCAATGGAGAAGGTTAAGGGGCAGGAGAGGGTACAGTAACCCTTCAAATTTCACAAGCCAAAGTTTTTCCCTTCTCTGCTGCCTCAAAGACAGACTGCTTCCTACAACTATGGCTCCTCTCTCTGATGCTCTGTCTTGGACAGGCTGAGTGGGCTTCTAGCATAAGCCCTGCTGTAAGCAGCTCTTTGCAGGAAACACCCCTCAGCAGGAAACCCCTTCTGCCTGGTCACTTTAGCAAAACTACATTGTAACTAACATTTAAAGCAGGCACCCCCATGCTCTACTCTGGCCCAAGTGCATTTTTCAAATCTTTTGATCACACAATACCTTAACCAGTTGGTTTTCTTCCTAGATCAAAGAAGGAGGCATGAAGAATAAGTAACTAATAGATACTAGATCTCTTCCCTAGCTTCCCCTTCCATAATCTTGTGAACAAACTGTGTGAGCAAGAAAGTATCGAAAGAAAAGATCACGGGAAGTCGGCAAGCCTGCACGTGGTGGGGGATGGTGGCAACTCTGACCTCCATCTCAGTGACTAACTGAGATTACCTCCCCCTTTTCCTTTTAAAACAGTCATGGCTGAGCAGAATCTTCAGAGTTGGTTTTTTTGCAGATACTGAAGACACCATCTCCCCAGATTGCCAGCATCCTGATTAAAAGCAACTTTTCCTTCTATCAATGTTTGTCTCTCTTGAGTATCGATTTTTTTGAGCAGCGAGCTGCCAGACCCGTGTTTGGTAACACCACTTGCTCTATCTTCTGTATCCATTGTTGAAAACATGGATAGTTTTGTCCTTCAGCTTGAGTCTTTTTCTTTTAATAAATGTCTTCTAGTTGGTCTTTCCTGAGCTATCCCATCACTCAATCCTTTCAGTTACTCATGGAGTTTCTTTCCACTTCCTCTTATTGTGGCTTCTGCTTTTGATAGCCTTTCACATATTTTGGAGTCTTGCATTACTTTTGTCTTTGAATTTCCCTGAAAATGTTTAAGCATTTTTGTTTTTGGTTTTCCATCTTTTGTATATTTCCAGGAGGAGGAGGAAGAAAATTCTGACTTGTGAAGGGAAGTTCAAACCTGAAGTCCAAGTGACTTCAGGGTAAGAGAGTTATTGAATCCATGTGAATGGAAAGTGAGTTTTTAGTTTGTGCAAGTTTAAGGGCTAGATGGCGAGTCTGATTTATCACGCTGGGTTCTGTGGACACCCAGGTAGAGATGGCAAGTACTTATTCTTCTTTCCAAATTTGGAGCTCAGGGAAAGAGGTAAGGAATGGGAGGCAAAAATCATTATTACTTTATTGCTCCTTCTTCCATTTGTTGAGAGCTTGCTATGCTTCTGGGAGTATATAAATGTCATGTCATGTAGTCCTGATGAGAAAACAAGCTCAGAGAAGTGAAGACATACCACCGCTAGCAGGTGGCTGAGCTGTTATTTGAACCCAGGTCTCTCTGGTGCCAAGATCCATAAACATGCTCTCTCCTGAGTTGTGGTGCCTCTACAGTGGATTCACTACATTGCTTTGGTGCCTGGTCTGGATTTGAAGATAAGGCAGCAGATTCCAGTGTGTTTCCTCAGCGTTTTCCTATGAACTGAGTCAGCGGGAGTGAGACATCTCTCTGTGTCTCAACTGAGAACTTGGGCATAGAGGGCAGAACCTGGGTCAACCCCAGTAATTTGAGGTCCTACCACTGTGGTTGATGACATGAGCTTGTGGCTGAAAAGCCCTGCACTGGGTTGTCCTGCATCCTGATTCAGGTGGCATGATGTGGTCCCTGATCTCAGCCCTGTGCCTAAAACAGCTGATACACGTGTATGGCACTGCACCAGTGTGGATGCCGGAATCAACATGGCTGTACCAAACAGACACCAATAACTTAGAGATGTGGGTTTCAGATGACATTTTTTCCTTCCCCTGTTTATAAAAAAAATATTGACTTCTTTGAGCTAGACCTAACAGGAAATGGTAAATGTTAAAAGAAGACCTGTCCAATTAAGATGGCATTTGTCTTTGAAGTACAGTGTCCCTCTGATGTCCCCAGTGATACCAGGTGGACTGGATAGAAATGGATGTTATAGGAAAGGCAATGATACATTGATTTTTAGAGCTCATGCTCTTCCACAGTGCATGTGTGTGTGTGTACTTGGTCATGGCATAAAAATGTAAAAATATTTTTAGATTTGTGTCACCTAGATGTGTGAGAAATGTAACAACAGATCATTTTATACACTATTAATTATGATTTTTAATATTTAATTTCCAAATGGAAGGAGCTATTGCCATTGCAGAGTCTAATATGTGCCAAGCTTTGGGATAAGAGAATCACATTAAGTGATGCAATTCTGGGGATTCCATGAGTTAAGAAACAGAAAACGCTGATACAGGGTCTGAAACGTAGTAAGTTCTATAACAGTACATGCTATTTTTATGATTACAAACAAAATAATTCTACAGATGACAAGGCTGATATTTGGACAGATTTGGTAACCTGCTCGGGGTGACACAGGATTTAAGAAGAAAATGGGACCCAAATTAAGTTCTTATGACTCCAAAGTCAAACATGAACTCTGTCTCTCCCCTAAAAAGTTTCCATGAAATATTCTGTGAGGCTTAATGTGATGAATTTCTGTGACTCATTACAGAAGTGAATTTCAAGTTTTTTCCTGAATGAAGAGCCAATAATCAAGACAGTCTCATTCAAAAAAAAAAAAAAAATAGAGAGAGAGAGAGAAAAGCAAAGCAAAGCAGGAAGTGAGCATACAGGCACTGATAAAGAT
Source organism: Vicugna pacos (assembly GCF_048564905.1). Lineage (NCBI taxonomy): Eukaryota > Metazoa > Chordata > Mammalia > Artiodactyla > Camelidae > Vicugna > Vicugna pacos. Next base: position 18,366,165 of record NC_132995.1, read on the forward strand.
ATAATTTACTGATAATTATTATCAGCTATTCATAGACCGTAGATCTGTAGACATCCCATGACCATGTTCACCTAAGCAGTAAATCCATATTCACAGTTGACACGTGATGTGCAATGATCATTATTGGCCAATTTTAGTTTTATCCAGAGGAGGGAGAATGCCAAAGGCTCTTGGAGATGTATTTTATCCAGCACCAACCTTTAACTTTAATTTCTAGCCTTTCAGAACCCACTGTCAACCTTATTCTTTCTAGATCATTCTGAGCATTGTCAAGCAGGGTGAGCTACATGCTTCCTTGCTGTGATCATTCCCCTTTGTTACACACAAACACAACACCCCAATAGTATTTTTAACTCCTCTATTAAAAAAAAAAAGACCTGTTCCCTATTTTTGTGAATTACAAGAGGCTGCTTCCAAAAGAAACAGAAAGGTGGCACCTGTGTTTTCAGCCACCAAAGTGCTGTCACCATGACATAGTTTTCCTCTTTCACAATTTGGCTTCAAGAATGCTAAAAGTCCCACTGTCAAGTAAAAATTACCTTGGCCCTTGTCTTTGGTGGCTTGGGACAGGCAAGTAACAAGGAATATCTACAGTGATATTACGCTTAAGGGTGATTACCCATAGACTTTTTATATATTCAGGCGTAAACCAATTTCCATCTCCATTTATTCCATTTATCAAGCAAGAGAATGAATTATTTGCATGGAGACTGCAGCAGTATCTGCTTCCATTCATGTTAATGCCACAGTTATAAGCAGGAGTAGCTGGAATGAAGACTCGTCAGTTAAGTAGGGTCAGTTAACCCACATTTTTCGTTTCTGCCAAATCAGAAGTCTGAGACTAAGGAGATGGATTGGGAAGGTATCTGCCAAGATGCCTTGAATAGAAAATAATAGAAAATTCAACTCAAATGGGCTTAAACCATTAAGAGACTCTTTTGTAAATAGTGCTGCTATGAACATTGGGGTGCAGGTGTCATCATGAAGTAGGATTCCTTCTGGATATATGCCCAGGAGCGGGATTCCTGGGTCATACGGTTAGTCTATTCCTAGTCTTCTGAGGAATCTCCATACTGTTTTCCACAGTGGCTGCACCAAACTGCATTCCCACCAGTAGTGTAGGAGGGTTCCCCTTTCTCCACAGCCTCTCCAGCATTTGTCATTTGTGGATTTTTGAATGACGGCCATTCTGACGGTGTGAGGTGATACCTCATTGTAGTTTTGATTTGCATTTCTCTGATAATTAGTGATACTGAGCATTTTTTTCATGTGCCTATTAGTCATTTGTATGTTTTCCTTGGAGAATTGCTTGTTTAGGTCTTTTGCCCATTTTTGGATTGGGTTGTTTGGTTGTTTCTTATTAAGTTGTATGAGCTACTTATATATTCTGGACATCATCAAGCCTTTGTTGGTTTCATTAGCAAAAATTTTCTCCCATTCCATAGGTTGTCTTTTTGTTTTACTTATGGTTTCCTTTGCTGTGCAGAAGCTTGTAAGTTTCATTAGGTCCCATTTGTTTATTCTTGCTTTTATTTCTATTGCTTTAGTAGACTGCCCTAGAAGAGCATTTTTGAGATGTATGTCAGATAATGTTTTGCCTATATTTTCTTCAAGGAGGTTTATTGTATCTTGTCTTATGTTTAAGTCTTTGATCCATTTTGAGTTGATTTTTGTGTATGGTGCAAGGGAGTGCTCTAGCTTCATTGCTTTACATGCTGCTGTCCAGTTTTCCCAACACCATTTGCTGAAGAGCTTGTCTTTATTCAAGACATGGAGACAGCCTAAATGTCCATCGACGGATGACTGGATAAAGAAGATGTGGTATATTTATACAATGGAATACTACTCAGCCATAAAAACCAACAACATAATGCCATTTGCAGCAACATGGATGCTCCTGTAGAAAGTCATTATAAGTGAAGCAAGCCAGAAAGAGAAAGAAAAATACCATATGAGATTGCTCATATGTGGAATCTAAAAAAAAAAATCACAAACAAAGCATAAATACAAAACAGGAATAGACTCATAGACATAGAATACAAACTTGTGGTTCCAAGGGGTCAGATGGTGGGAAGGGATAGACTGGGAATTTCAAAATTGTAGAATAGATAAACAAGATTATACTGTATAGCACAGGGAAATATATACAAGATCTTATGGTAGCTTACAGAGAAAAAAAGGTGACAATGAATATATACGTGTTCATGTATAACTGAAAAATTGTGCTGTACACTGGAATTTGATACAACATTGTAAAATGATTATAAATCAATAAAAATTTTAAAAAAAGAATAAAAGAAATACTGTGGGGGAAAAAAGAGACTCTTTTGATACACTTAATTGAAAAGTCTTTAGGTATTTAGTTTCAGGTGGGGGTTGATCCAGCAACTTAATGCTATTGTCTTGATATGGGCTCCTATAGTAGGTATCTAGCACTATGTAACAAATTACCTAAAAACTTTGTGCTTTATAACAACCAAAACTATATGTTATGTCACAGGTGCTGTGGGTTAAGAGTTCAGGAGCAGTTTAGGTAGGCAGTTCTGCCTCCGAATCTCTCATGGGGTTGCACTGAAGAAGTCCATGGGTTGTGGAGTCATCTGAAAGCTTGACTGGACAAGGAGGATATGCTTCTAAGGTGGCTCATTCTCATGAGAGGCAGATTGGTGTTGATTATTGGTGGCAGGGTGGTCTTGGGTCTTCCCCATGTGGGCATCCTCCTAACATGGCATAAATTCTGAGCAAGGCAGTGAGACATTCAAGGCAGTGTAAGGTGTAAGGCTGAGGGGTGGACTAGAGCAGCTCTGAAATTCAAGAAAAATAAATTTCTTATCATTCAGCTGAAATTTTAATGCATTGTCAGGTCAATGAGAAAAATCTTAACCAAGGCGGGGTCTTTCCGGGTTACCAGGGAATCCTATATAATGACAAGGTGTCTTTGGGGTAGAGGTGGCTGTGGTGCCCCTGGGGCCATCCCTCCATCCAGAGCTGGGCCATGGTTACTTAGTCCGGTCCAGGGTGCCTCCGGACGCTCTTACCATCTTCTGAGGGCTCAATCCCAGGATGGCCAAGGACCAGACCGTACCAGCACCTAAGCACTCTCTCTTCTTTTCCTCTTCTTTCTTCTGGAACATTTATGTATTCTCTGGGGGCAGGAAACCTTCTGCTGAGTCATCACCTGTTCTGTCTCACCAATTGCTCATGCCTTGGGGCCATTTTTGTCCTCTTCTCCTCCAGGCTGAGATTTTTGAGACTTCAATTCATGAGAGAATCATCTTTGTCTGTTTTCAATTATCCATCGCTTCCCTGATGCAGTGAGCCTCTGGTGACTTGAATAGGAGGGATGGTCAAGGAGTAATAGAAAGTTCAGGAGGATAGAAACATTGGTTACATACCAAAAATGTTTGCTGGTTTGGTTGCCAGGGCCTGGAGGGGAAGGTGGGATGGTGAGTCATTTAGTGCGTATAGAGTTTCAGTTTTGTGATTTGGAAAGAGTTCTGGAGATTGGTTGAACTGCACACTTTAATATGATAAAGGTGGTAAATTTTATGCCATGTGTATTTTATCACAGTTAAAAATAAGAAGGCAGAAAAAAAAAAGTAAATTTACTTAGAGGATTATGTCTTGTCCTAAGCTGTCTTAAAATTATTGAGTGATAAAATCCCCAGCCAATAAATACACTCCTACTGACCAAAAAAGAAAGAAAGAAAACCAAAAACAAACAGTTGTGATTGGGAAATAAAACTGCCCGTGTTCAGATTGGGCTAACATGCTGGGAAGCAAACTTGGACAAGGGGTCCCTAGGGCTGGACCATTTGGGAAAGTCCATGGAGGCACAGGGCTGGGCTGGAAGGGGGAATGGGGCACATGTGAGGAAGGGGAAGGAGAAGAGGAGAAAGGGCAGGGGGCACGTGGTGGTTGATGAATGGAATTGTGATGAGGATCCAAAGTGCAGAAGCAGCATGGCGGCCACACTGCAAATGTGTCTCTTTGCTTTTAGGAAAATGGCCAGTGGAGAGGCAGCTTTGTTCCAGGTGGGATTTGCAATTCTGCAAAATGTGACAGCAGGAAGAGGAGTAAAAACTGGGCCAGTACCCAGTTTGCTAAAGTTAAGCGGGCACCAGCCATGGGGGGCTGTCAGCTCCTCACCCCACTGCCCATCCTATGCTGATCCTGGCCAGCAGCAGCTTTCTTTGAAAGCCTATTGTGTGCAAGGCGACAACCCAATCTGTGGCTCCCGCCTCTCTGGGCTCCCCAAGATCCTTTCTCCTCCAAGGCGTGTGTGTGCATGTCTGTGCGCGCATGTGAGTGTGTGTGTGTCCAGCCTATTTCAGAGCATGTTGTGTGTTTCCAGGCTGATTAATGCTCCGTAATGCTCTCACGTTTCCAACGTGTGTCCAGTGAGTCAATAGTACTGTTTGCTCAAATGTCAGCTCAAGGATAAAGGCTTCTATAATATGAGGTTTCCGGCTCTCCCTGCACCCGGACCCAAATCAGAATGACCATCTATGATGTTGGTGCTGAGTTTTTACTATGGAAGCTCTTCAAGGCCTGTCTGATCATTGTTCTCAATAGAGGGAAATCACAGGTGAAGTATTCCTTTGTGTTAAGATGGACTAACCGTACAGTGATTACCAATGACAGGCTCACAAAGCCAGAGGAGGCGAGGGAGCCAGCCTGCTGAAGCGAGGGGTGGTTTAGGGCTATTTGCAGAAGGGGGGGCTTCTAGACCCCTGGACTCATCAGAGACAGGAAAACAAGGGTCCTTTCTTCCCCAGGATGCTGCCAGAAGCCAGCTGAGGGGAACAAGCAGGGAGCCTGATAAAATTCACCAGAATCTGGAACATTTCTAATGGAAAGTGGATTTTTCTCTCTTCTCTTCCATAGAGAGTTCCCGATTAGTCATTCAGAGCTCAGTGGAATTAACCATATATCATTTTAAATGTTTGTTTTATGTCCAGCTTATCCTAACATTTTTATTCATCTTAATGAGAAGTAATTGGCCTTCCGATTGCAGTGTTTCATTTAAAAAAGGGGAATATTAATACAGAATGAAAGTATGCTAAAATCCGTAACTATCTTCCCGGCCTTTACCACGCTTCTATTTATACCAGAAGTCATGATTTTTGATTGAAAATAGCATTCAACACATTTATTTGAGCCACATCCTTCCCAGGGCTGGCCATGCCTTTATTGTATGTCATTATGTCTTCTGGGAATCCTGACATTAAAACATATCCTTGGTTCTCACTTAAGCCAATTTTGTAGGGCAGAGAAAGAAAAGACAACATTTTGCAATGAAAGCCCCTTCTCCCATCTGGCAAAATGGCTTTCTGGACTCTATTGTGGCTCATTGTCTAAAAATAGGATGAAGACAAATTGTTATCATTTGCGAAAGCCCATGACAATAATGATAAATGAACAAATTTTTTTGCCCTCTGAAGTCATTGCTTAAGGCTTTCTCTGGGATCAACAATGTTAAACTGGTAAACTTTCCTCATCTGCATCTGCAGAAGGTTTACAAATGGCTTTGTAAACAATTTTAGCCAGAGCGTTAATCTCCCCTACAGAACGAGGGCTGGGAGATAGATGATTGATTTGCAATTTAAAATGACACTGAAACCCCTGAAACAGATATGAAAGAAACTTTCGGTGAATAATGTTTTAGTTGACAAGAAAAGATAAGGCACATCTTTCATCTGATAGTGGGATGTTTTTGATAAATATTGTTCATAATGGAGAATTTTGGAATCATTAATGTGTGGGTAGAACGTTACTACTTTTTGACTGGGACTTTAGAAACCAGCTTCTTCTGGCAGGAATTTTGTTACATTGAAAAAGAAAAAAAAAAAAAAGACTTGAGAGGATACTTGAAAAGCGCCCATAAAATGACTCAGTTATCTGGCCTGAGTCCAAACTGTTAACTGATGAGGGTGAATGTGCAAAGCATCTCCCCGGTTGTGATTGTGGCTCAGAACTACACAGGCCACCGTTTCCACGACGGAGGATGGGGCAGTATCGTGTCACATTCCCTCTCGGTGGCATGGTAGATCAAACGTGCCTCGGTAGTGAATCTTTAATTCCTCTGTCTCTTTGTCCCTGTGTTCAGGTGGTGCCCTGGGTGCTCTTGCTAATCAGCTGGCTCCCAGCCCCAGTCCTGCTGGTGCCTGGGAGGCCCAGAGCTTGGGGCGTTGGCCTCCAGCGTCCCCTGAAGGACAGAGGAGCTGCACTGACAGGCACACACTGGTCCCAAAGGCCAGACCTTGGAGGGCCTGTCTGTCCTGCCTGTTCATCGACACCATCCAGGTCTTTCCCCCATCCCATCACCTCTTCCCCCAGCTCTGTCCTCTCCCCATCCCATCTCACAACCATGATAAGAGTCTGGTTCTAAAGCGTTAACCTTATCAGCAGCTCAATATTCTGGAGTGTAGGCAGGGCCAGTATAACAGTGACACTGACCTTCACCCCCATGTGCTCTGATTGCCGGCCTGTGTCCTCCCTCACCCCCTTCTGTGTCTGAGCAACGGTCCCCTTGGCTACTCTGGAGCGGCCTGGAGGGACATCCCTCTACTGCCTCTGCTGTGATCGGCGGGCAACCCCTCCTCCTCCAGCAGGGCCTGGCCGTGGCTTCATCCCATAGAGCCCCTGGCACGTGGGAGAGCTCCAACACATGATACGAGTAAAATATCAAAGATTATGGCCCAACAGGCACTAGAGAGCAGTCCAAGCCATTTATTCCAGATTCTTCTGCCTGTTGGAGATGGTTGGAGTCAGGCCCTTCAGTATGGGTCAGCCGAATGTACTTAGCATCATTAAAAGCACTCAGCTGTGTTTGGTTTTATTTAACATCTTGTTAGTAGTTGATCAGAAAAGGGACCTGGCATGTGCCAGGCCACCTGCAGGAGCTGGAAAAGCAGAGGTGACTCAAGCGGATGTGGTCTTCTGTCCTCACAGAGCTCACCCTACATCGGGGGTCACAATCCAGGCACCACCTTCTAGTGAGCTAATCAAGAAGCTGGGAACACCCGTGCTCTGCAGATCACTTTTTGTTCCCCCTACTTTTCTTCTGCATCTTGCAAATTCAATTTAAAGCATTTTAGTCAGATTTCCAGAGTTCTCTGCACTTGACTCCTGTCTAATTGTATGGGTCTGTGTCTGATTGCTGTACACTGCATGTATGTGTCCTCCCAAATCTGAAATGGCAAAACCATCTCCAGTGGGAAGGTACTAGGAGGCGGGGCCTCTGGGAGGTGCTGAGGTCCTGTGGGTGGAGCCCTCATGAATGGGGTTAGCGCCCTTAGAGGAGACCCCAGAGGACACCCTCACCTTTTCTGTCATTGTGAAGATACAGAGAAAAGTCAGCTGTCTGCAAACCTGGAAATGGATCCTCACTCGGCACTGAACCTGCCAAAACCTTGATCTTGAACTTCCCAGTCTCCAGAACTGTGAGAGAGAAATTTCTGTTGTTTGTAAGCCTCCTAGTGTGTGGTATCTTGTTACAATGGCCCAAATGGCTAAATCTATAACAAAGATACCAATATACAGAATATACTGGTTCCCTTGGGCCCTGTGGTGCCTCCAAACCAAATGTCATGCATTCCTACCAAAGCGTAGGTGACCCCAGCACTAGTGTCCCCTGGTTTGGGGGTGACTGTCTCCCCTGTCGGCTTTCTGGCTGGGTGGGGACTCAGCTGTCCTCCTCTGAAGGTGTCAGTTTGACCCTCAGCTCACCAAAATGCCCATGGCCTGACCGCAGTCCAGTCCCCCCAGCCCATTACCACCTAATCAGTGGAAACCCTTGAAGGACACAGGGACCAATTTTCATGGGATCCCAGCAGGTCAGCAGCCCTAGTGCCTGCCGCAAGTCGGTGCTGATGAAGGAGCTTGAGGGCGTGGGGATGAGGCCTTGGCCCAGCCGGCTCAGAGCATCGTTTGCTGGTGGTGGCCGTGGGCTTTGTAGGTGGGAGCAATGGGTATCGCAGAAGCAGTGTCCCTCCCCACCCTCTTCCTCCCTTTTCTCCGGCTTTTCTTCCCTCATTCTTTTCACTTTTCCTCTTGATAAGAAAAACAGGCTCATGATTCTGCTCTGCTGATGCCCCAGAAAGGAGACATTGCACAGAATGTCCAAGAGCCCACAGAGGACCAGACCCTATGACCCAGAGCCTGGGTGTTACTGGGCAAAGAGGTACTGTGTGACCTCCATGTGACGCCCTGGGAAACAGGAGCCACAGCTCTGGATGAGGAGGAACCAGGTCCTTGGAGTGGTGCCCCGAGTGCGTCTTCCCCAGACCAGCCCATGGTCATGTGGGTCAGAGAAGTGTCTGGACTTCCCAGGCTCCGCTGACCTGCCCCAGCTCCCGGAGGACAGGGCTGCTCCCGGGACCAGCTTAGATGCATGCTCTCCTTTCAAAACAGTGAGGACGGGCGTCTGATGTGATAGAAGCCAGCTCCTCCTTACAACCCCTCTTAAATAATAAGCGCCAGCCTCACCAGCCCTACTTTAACACTAAGTGCACGATGTATAAATGGCTGTGATAACCATATTCACCCCCTCCCTTATGTTTTGAAGTATTCCAACTTGCTTTAGTTTTATTAATGTATTTCTTTTATCTTTCATCTGAATAGTGTTCTCTATGTAAAGTGACCAAATGTGATTAATGATGAATAGATTAAGATAGGACAGGGTGTTTGAAAAATGACTTAAGGACTGCATGTAAGTCACTGGCTAGAGTCCCAAAATGCAAATTCTGGTTAAGTTAATGACTGGAAAATCATGATGGCCCCAACTGCTTGGGCTTTTTTGCATGATTTAAAATTGTTTTATAAACAATAAATAATTAGCATTTTATGTTAGAACGAGTTAATTATTTCTTAATTATTTCTATAAGCGTTAACGGCCCCCACGTCAAAAGTTTCAGCGTAATTGACATGAGACAGCCCTCATATGCCTGGCCATCCAGCATTGTAAGTTACCACTCTCTTTGCAAACGGTGCGGGAGTGTTCATGTCCCATTAGAGGTCGGCACTTTATTAAAACGTCCGGAATAATCTCGTTTGCAGGAGCCTCCTTTCCCTACGAAGAGTCTGTGTGTTCTCCTGGATGGGGTTTTAGGCAGGGAAATTGTATGCCCGTGCCCGCCTTCCCCTGACAAACGAGCCTTATCATCCGGGCGGCTCCGTGTTCTCACTCACCCTCTCAGGAGCTGGGGAGCTTTATGAAAAATAAATTAATAATGCATACCAAATTACATCTGCAAGAGACATTTAGGTGTATATTGCGGTCTTCAAAGATGATTAGATTTACGTTTTGTTCAAGGGGACTTGTCACCCCATCTTCCAGGCGCATCTTGAACTGTGCAAGTCTGCAGGCACAGCCCGCACGCTGCCAGGCTGCCCTGTGTGGTTGCAGTCACAAAGGCTCCAGCTGCCAGGTGCACCATTTAGGACGGCAGCCAGGGGAACCCAGGCTGAAGGTGACTCGCCTGGATCCTCCAAGAGAGAAGCTAGAGGCTCCTGGAGGCAGAGGGCCATCAACATGGTCTGCAAAGTGATCCCTTTGTGGCTTGGGACGCCATTCCTGGAATCAAAGGGCATCTCCACCCCGGGTACTCAACACTGAGGAAGAAAGCCACCTGCAAAGTTGTATTTTTTTTTTTTTTTGGTTTGTTTGTTTCGTTTCGTTAAACCACGGAGAAGAAGAGAAATATAGCGGCATCGATTGTTAAACCCCTGCGCGTGCTCCGCGCTGTCCGCACACCAAGCACGCTTGCTTTTGTAGCGGGAGGAGAGTTGGTATTTATCAGGGTTCAGAGCCAGTTCAGCCACACACTTGACAAATTATTTGTGGAATTGTTGTATTCATAGTCACTTAAATAAGAATCTGTCAACACGAAGGCTGTGCTTTGTTGCAGTGGGTCCCCTGGTTTTCCCTGCACACCCGGAGGATGATGGATTGGAAGTAATGCAAATTCACTACCATTTTATATGCTGGTGCCTTCCTCAGAGACAGAGAACATAGCTCAGGATCATCTTGTAAAAGGGCCATAACTGGGAAGGCCTGCTTCTGTGTTGGAAGTCTTGCCTTTTCTTCCCTCTTCTTCCTTCTTTTCTTTTCTTCTTCTTCTTCTTCTTCTTTTTTTTTTTTTTCCAAATGGGACTTTAGAACAGGGAGATGGAATTCAAATATTTTCCTCACGTCTCGTTTTGGAAAGCACTGCTCACAGCAGGTGTGCCTGCTGGCTTTTTCGGCTAACTCATACATATGCTTAGCCAGGCTCTGTAATTAAAACAAATTGATAAATATAATTATTTGGTTTTATGGCAACTTAAAAGTTAATACCCTGAGCAGGATGTTAAGTCTTAACTCTCGATGAGAAAGTAGAGAAGGCCGCGGCCGGAGAGGCCGGCGGGGGCAGTGATGGGTGGTGGCTGGCGGCTGGCGTTCTAGTCTGTTCCACAGGGCTAGTGGAACTCCTGACGCTTGGGTGGTAGAATTTTCTCTGTGCTCGGTGAGGAAGGCAGAGCTGGGTCTCCCTGTCCCTCTGAGATGTGAGGAGGATAGGTCTTTCCTGGTGTGCCTTCCCAGGATCGTAAGGCTTGAAGGGTCATTGCCAGCTCCTGGGGTGCCCAGGTCTGGGGTGGCTGTTTCCTGCCTGGCTGGAGATTCCAGGGCCCACTAAAGATGAAGAGCCCACAGGGTCTCCCTCTGTTGTCTGGCCAAGGGTTCCTCTCATGCAAGGTGGGGGCACTGGGAACAGATTTGTTCCAAAGGCCTGTCTCTAGAATGAAGTTTCTTCAGAAAGGACATAGGACAAACTTCTGATTTCAGCTCTCTCCTGCCCCACAAAAACCAGCCTGAAAGTCAAGCGGCCTGGGTTCCTGCCTTGGTTCTGGTCACAATCCCCATGAGCTTGGGTGAGCCCCAGTGGAGTCAGGGGCTGGTCCAACCACCCACAGAGGCCTTTGGAAATGCAAATCTTACAACTCCTCTGACACCCAAATCTAACTCAGGAAAAGTGACTAGAGACTAACCTCTACCAACAAGGCCCAGAAAGAAACAAAAATCTCTCTCTGCCATTTCCCTTCCATTAGAAGCTTTGCAAAGGACTTCCTGTTGCCTAAAAACGTATTTTTTTAAACCATTGTGATTTGCATGGTGGCTTATTAATCTGTGGCCCCTATTCTTTTTTTTTTTAACTGCTGGAGAGCAGTAAGAAAAAAACAGAAAAACCCAATGTAAAAACAAAATCCCACGTTATATAACACGTCCCCTCAATACCACTGAAAAATATATGTAATATTTTGAAATCACTGACTAATTATTTCTAATCATTCCATAATAATTTATGGAGACACTCGCTCCTTTGGACGGGTTCCTGTTTTGATCTAAATGTATTCCCGAACACGCTGTCAAACCTCCCAGTTTGGCAACTGATTTGGTTTTGCTGAATTTCTTTCGTGTGTCCAGATCCCTTGCCAATGAGGCTGTGGAACATATTTTGACAGCTTTGTCGCTAAGTTTGTTGCTACTTGTGTCTGGAACGGGTATCATATTTCAGAGATTAATCTGTTTGTTTCTTCCCCGCTTACGATGTCTGCAGGATGCCACTGGTTCGCCTGGAGCAACTCCCGATAGAGAGGCGGGGTCAGGCCTTGTTTGATGGCCAGCAAGATGCACGGGGCATCTCAGCAATGTCTGTGCTTGGATGCCTGCTGTCCAGAGCCAGGTGTCACATGTGGCTACTCAGTACCAGTATGTCAGTGGGAAGCCAGGATTTCTGTAGCAAGAGGTGGGAATTCACATGCATGTTGACACTGGGGCTGGCTAGGGCTGCCCCGACACCATTTTTGTGCAGAGTGCAAAATTTACATGAGAGTTTAGTGAGTTATAAACTTGAGACAGAAGCTTGTATTTTGTTTCTCTTTTTTGCATTTCCTCCTAGTCTTACCAGGTTCTCTGGTGAGCCTTTGCAGAAACTCCTAGAACAGTGGCTCTCATAGCAACGCAACATCACCTGGAAGCTTCTTAGACATTTTCAGTCCGCCCACTTCTACCCAGATCTACTGAATCAGAGACTCTGGGGATGGGGCCCAGCCATCTGTGTTTTAAGAAGCCCACCGGGTGATTCTGACACACACCAAGGATGGAAATCACTCCTTAAGATCGTCAGCCACACGGTCCTGTCAAGAGTCAAGAGTTTTCCCTGATGATTGCGTCCTGCAGCCCACTTAAGTTGTATGTTGCCTGTCTTTGTTCACTAATAACTTTATTGAATCAACTCATTAAAACAAAGAGGCATTGCTGTAAGGCACTGACATTTATGTGCTGGCCACTGTTTGCCAGCGGGGAGCCCAGAGTGCACACACACCCACTGGACCTGAAGGAACTGACAGATGAATGGAGCAGAGGCAGCAGTACCTGGCCATTACTGTCCTGCAGGGTAGGGCAGGGTACCGTGGGGACACAGAGGATGGGCACCTTGTCTAGGCGGACAGGATGGGGCAGGAGGAAGCAGGGTCTAGCAGCTTCAGGCCTGGGGGTGCAGAGGAGAGAGGCATTGTGTGCAAGGGCCTGAGACCAGAAATAATGTGGTGTACCATTCTGGTAACATTGAAGTAAATGGGTCTGGAGGACCAAAGAGTGAAGAGAGGTGAGGATGGAGTAGGAGGAAGGGGCTAGATCTTTCAAGCCAGGCTCAGGAGGTGGGACCACCGATGATTTTAAGCTACAGCCATGGTGGCTACAACATGGAGAAAGATTTGGAAGGAATACAGCTAGGGGCATAGAGATTGACTGAAGTTGCAGTGATCCATCTATTTAATTAACAAATATCACTGAGCTCCCACAGTGGTAACACAGCCTATCGATGCAGAAACCTGGCTCTGGCATCAGACGGAGCAGACCTAGCTTGCAATCCTGGCTCTGGGATTTACTAGCTGTGGGACTTACCTTGGGCACAGTTCCTCTGAGCCTCCTTCTCTTCATGTGTAAATAATGATCATAATGATATTCACCCCAGAGAATTGTTATGTGAGTACGTGCATGAACTATTTATGCAAGTGCCAGCACGTAAGTATCCAATCTAAGAAGCCATACTACTTTTTATTATTGTTACTATTGTTGCATCAGGATTTAGTTGGGTGCTGAGGCAATAGTGGGAAAGAAAACCACCAGAACTCATCAATGAATTTGGTCAAGTTGCAGGGTACAAAATTAGCACGCAGAAATGCATTTCTAAACACTAACAACGAAATATCAGAGAGAGAAATTAAGGAAACAATCCCATTTACCATTGCATCAAAAAAGAGTAAATATCCAGGAATAAACCCACCTAAGGAGGCAAATGACTTGTACTCCAAAAACTGTGAGAAGCTGAAGAAAGAAATTGAAGATGACACAAACAGATGGAAAGATATACTGTGTTCTTGGATGGTAAGAATCAATATTGTTTAAAGGACCATAGTACCCAAGGCAATATGAAGATTCAGTGCAATCCCTATCAAATTACCGATGGCATTTTTCACAGAACTAGAAAAAAAACCCTAAAATTTGTATGGAAACACAAAAGACCCTGAATAACCAAAGCAATCTTGTGAAGGAAGAACGGAGCTGGGGGAATCACGCTCCCTGAGCTACAGAAATCAAAACAGTGTGGTACTGGCACAAAAATAGACACACAGACCGATGAAACAAGATAGAAAACCGAGAAATAAACCCACTTACTTATCGTCAACTAATCTATGACAAAGGAGGCAAGAATATACAATGGAGAAAAGAGCCTGCTCAATAAGTGGTGCTGGGAAAACTGGACAGCGACATGTAAAGGAATGAAATTAGAACATTCTCTAACACCATATACAAAAATAAACTCCAAATGGATTAAAGACCTAAATGTAAGACCAGATACTATGAAACTCCCAGAGGAAAATATAGGCAGAACACTCTTTGACATAAATCACAGAATATTTTTTTGGATCCGTCTCCTAGAGTGATGGAAATAAAAACAAAAATAAACAAATGGGACCTAATTAAACTTAAAAGCTTTTTCACAGCAAAGAAAACCATAAACAACATGCAAACATAACCCATGGAATGGGAGAAAATATTTGCAAGCAATGTGACCAACAAGGGATTAATTTCCAAAATATACAAACAGCTCATACAGCTCAATTGAAAAAAATAAACCCAATCAAAAATGGGCAGAAGATCGAATAGGTATTTCTCCAAAGAAGACATCCAGATGGCTAATGGGCACATGAAAAGGTGCTCAACATCGCTAATTATTAGAGACATGTAAAATCAAAACAATGAAGTATCACCTCACACCGCACAGAATGGCCATTATCAAAGAGTCCACAAATAATAAATGCTGGAGATGGTGTGGTGAAAAAGGTGCCCTCCTACACTGTTGGGATTGTAAATTGATGCCGCCACAATGGAAAACAGTATGGAGATTTCTTAAAAAACTAAAAATAGATTCACCATATAATCCAGCAATCCCACTCCTGGGCATATTACCAGAGAAAACTCTAATTCAAAAAAATACATGCATCCCAGTGTTCACAGCAGCACTATTTACAGTAGCCAAGACATAGAAAAAACCTGAATGTCTATCAACAAATGAATGGATAAGGAAGATGTGGTATCTATATATATTCAATGGAATATGACTCAGCCATAAAAAAGGATGAAATAATGCCATGGATGGACCTAGAGATTATCATATTAAGTGATGTAAATCAGACAGAGAAAGACAAACATCATATGATATCACTTATATGCAGAATCTAAAAAAAATGGTACAAATGAACTTAGTTACAAAACAGGAAGAGACTTACAGACATAGAAAACAAACTTATGGTTACCAAAGGGGAAGTAGGGGAGGGATAAATTAGGAGTTTGGGACTAACATATACACACTACTGTATATAAAATAGATAAATAAAGAGGACCTACTGTATAGAACAAGAAACTACACTCAGTATCTTATAATAACTTATAATGGAAAAGATTCTGCAAAGGAATATATATGTATACAACTGAATCACTTTGCTGTACAACTGAAACTAAATACAACATTGTAAATCAACTATACTTCAATAAAAGAAAAGAAAAAAGTAATGAATAAGAGAAATGTAGTTGCCTGCATACGTGGGGCATATGAGTGAGAGACAATGGTGGTCTGGACCACATCAGTGGCATGGGGATAAGAGAAGACTAACTCAGAGAAATACTACGGGTACATAAAAGATGGGACAAGGGCAGGGACAGTACTAATGTACAGGAGGAAGTTGGAGGTGTCTCAGGTTTGCAGTTTGAGTACCTATAATTGCAACTTCTTCTGGGACTGGAAACTAGGAAGAGGAGGAGGTGGAGAGATTTAGGGGAAGAAGTGATGGACTGTGCTTTGTATCTGTTGTTGGGGAACTTGCAGGTGAAAGTGTCTGTCAGAAGTCAGATACCTAGTATTGGAGCATAAATAGAGATTTGCACTGGGGCTAGTGGGTGCACATTTGCAGACCTAGCAACATCCAAGTCCCTTGCAGAGAAGTTGGCATGTCTCCAGGCCCATCCCAGGATCCCTAGAGAAGCAGGCCTCCTTGCTTTGAGACTTTGTCTCATTCTTCCACTGCATTTGGTTGTCCATGTGGTATCTTGTATCTGGGAACTCCTTTCTGTCCCCAGGGATATTTCCTTACCGGTCCTGCCATACATTGTTCCCCCAGTGAGACATTTTCTTATTCTCCTATGCCTTGTAGAATCCCAGCATCCCAAGACAGAGGAGAAGGACAGATTTGAATCTCTGTGTAACCTTCCAGATGACAACTTTTTGTTACTGAGAGTGTTAAGGAACTAACGGGGATGGGCAGGAGGGTAGTCATAGGAACCAAGTCCAAAACCATTTACTGAGCAGCTACTATGTTCCAGGAGATCTTTTTTAAATTAAATTAAATTTTTTAAATCGAAATGTAGTTGACTTACAATGTTAGTTTCAGGTACACAGCAAAGTGATTCAGTTATACATATACATGCATATGTATTTTTTTTAGATTATCTTCCATTATAGGTTATACAAGATATTGAATAAAGTTCCCTGTGCTATACAGTAGGTCCATGTTGTTTATCTATTTTATATATAGTAGTGACATTTGTTAATTCAAACTTCTAATTTATCACCCACCCCTCATTCAGATCTTCTTTATGCCATGGGTATAATGAAAGGTTTGATGAAGGTCTGTCTGGTCAAAATAACTATTCCTGTCACTCTTCTTATCAGAGCTCTGCTCTAGGTGGAGACATTGGGGAATCAGGAGTCCAGAAGACTTCTCCATCATCATGATCTTGGGAAAGAGTGGATATTCATAGCTTATAGCCTTGGAGCAGGACCCTGGGGAATGGGACATACTTGGGATGTGTTTACAGAGGGTGGTGGGGGTTATGAAGGGTGAAATGCTCAACAATGTGGATAGGGAAGCAGAGAAAGAGGGTAACAGTCCAACACAGGATATTTGCATCAAGAATGAGACAGAGCAGAACCAGTGGCTGATGCTTTGGGCAAACCTCCCCATTTAGGGTGTTGCTACGGGTTTGCAAGGTTAAGAGTCAAGTGCCTCCTTATTACAACTCAGCCCGGAGTGCACAGCCACCTTGCAACAGTCCAGAACTACAAAGGGTGGAGTCTTGAACATGCAAAAGTCACAAATATGGACCTGCAGGAGCGGGCAGGTAACAGACAACAATGGAGGGGCAGAATGCCAGATCATGAGGAGCAAAGAACTCTCATCCAACTGAAGGGACAGCTTTGACCCAGTTCCATACAGAAAGGGGTGCAAAGTGGCCAGATGTTCCTATTCTTCAAGAGAAGCCTGAACACCAGGGACTTATGTGCAATCTCAAAATTTTTAAAGATTGGCAATTAATTTTTATTATTTTTTTTAATCCTGTTGAACCATGGGGCTGGATATAGCATTTAATGCTGCCAGTATGTGATTCTGAGACATTAGGGAGGCAGACACTCCATGGAGGACTTATTTCATTGGAGAACGGTTGGACTCAGGACCTCTTCTGACTTAGGTGGCCTGGGGCACATAAGCTCTTGGGGGACATGTTGTAGCTTTGTTTTCTCATCCATTCCCTAGGCAGCCTCCCTTCTGATATCCTGTTGGGGTGCAATGGGTATGGATGGCAAGTTCCATCACCATCCTCAGGCCCCTGGATGTCCCTGCAGCTCATGGTCATTAACAGCTGAAGACTGGCCTGAAGCCAGGCATGGCCAGGAGAGCAGGGATGGCTCGAGCCCAGGCCAACTACACAGGGACAGGAGGTCTCAGAGCTCTTGCTGATGTCTATGAAAACTGGCCTGAGGTTGGGGTACCCTCTTCATGGTGTGTTGCCCACTTGGGGGTCTTCTGATGGCCTTCCCTTCACCAGGGCGGGGAGACCACTTGTGTGTTACATAAAATGTAATAATGTAACTGCTTTCCCCTGGTTTCCTGCTGATTGACTTTTATAGCTTGCAAACATTATGCTGGATTGGTAAATTGCAATAAATTTAATCAAGAATTATTTTATTCAGCCTACTAATGAGGAATAATAGCATATGTGTCAATTAGGCCTGTCAATTTGTGTGAAGAAATAGATTTACAAAGGGATAGTAAGCAAAAAAAAAAAAGAGAGAAAAGAATATCATTGGTATCAATTCACTTCATTATTTTTAATTTGCTGTGAATATTGAGTGTTTCTAACATAAAATCATTCCTCAATTAAAATAAAACAGCTGCACTGCTCTCGGCTCCTCATCCCTTGTTTTTGCTTACAGATTAGCAGTTGTCATTGGTTTCAGTCTGTTGTCATCTCATTAATTTGCACCCATAAATGGGTAAAAAAGTATTCACAACTGTCAGTGAGAAACGTAACAGAGCAAAATGATTTTCTCATGTTTGGGGGAAAACAGCAGGGTTACTGCAGCAACAAAGAGGTGGAGGACGTAGGACTGAGCCTTGGGAAAGCCAGGCCTGCCCTGCTCGGTTGGGACTCTTGATAATTCTCCAGACCCATTCTTTTCTAGGGCCCTTTACTATTTATCCTCTGAATAAATTTTTTTTTGTTTGCAAAAATAGCTATAACTGTTGCCTTCCTTCTGTCTCTGCAACAAGGTGTTCCCAAGTCTACCTTCCATCAGGAATTGGAGTCTCTTTCTCCACCTCATGTAGCTGAGCTGGTCATGTGACTCGTTTTGGCAGCATAATGCAGCAAAAGCCAAAAAGCAATGTGCATTTCTGAGTCTAGGCCTCAAGAGGCCTTGAATGCCTCTGTGCTACTTCTCTTAGAACCCTGTGAACTCCATGTTAGCAAGCCCAGGCCACCCTGCTGGAGGATGAGAGACCATGTCCAGTACATATCATCCTGGTTAAGGTTATCGTAGACCAGCCAGTCTCCTAGTGACCCAGCAGCTGACTGCAGACACATGAATGAACCTAGCCAAGTCTAGAAGAACAGCCCAGCTGAGCCCAGCACAAATTGCTGACTTAGAATGTTGAGATAGGTTGTCACTGATGCCACAAGATTTTGGAGCAGTTTGTTATGCAGCCAGAACTAACTGATACACATCCACTATTTCTGAGCAGCCTGAAGCTGCAGAGGGATGTCAGAAGGGAAAGATAGGCTTAGTGTGAGATGTCCAGAGTCTGGGTAGGAGAGAGAATCAAGGAATAAATGGAAACACTCAGGTTGTTGTATCTTTGTAGAAGGCTTTACAGTAGCCTGGGAGAATGTGTGTGTTTGTACACACATGCATACAGATGTCCATATGTGAAAATATATGTATGTTTCTGTACATGCATGGGAGTGTGCTCCTGCATATTTATATGTGGCCCTGATAATGTGCAATAACTGTCCCATGTGAAACCCAAAGGTGTTCTCCCCCGGCTTCCTCAGTCTGCCTCAGACTCATGACCTGGCCATCAGTCAGACTGAAATGGTTTCCTGTTGCCCCGAGAATTTCACCACGTGTACCTGAGTGAATTACCTCTTTCCCCAGCCTCCACGTGTCAGCAGACTCCTGGGTTAACATCAAGTGCTCAGGAATGAATCACTCAGGAATACCCTGGGAAGCCAGGTGTGGCTCTGGTGGGTGGGTCTCCACAGTGGGCAGCTGAGGTCTGGATCTGCAGCCAGCCTGACACGACTGGTAAGAAATTAGTGGGACGACTCCAGGGTCCTCATTACAGCCACGTGAGGGGAAGGTGAACCAGGAAGAGGAAGCCATGATCCGGGTCAACCAGGATACGGGGGCCAGAGGCAGGCGGCCAGCCAGGGCACAAGATACCCACTTTAGTCTTCTTTTTACTGCCTTGAATGTCTTCACTGCCACCTGTCTTCAGGGTTTCCCACAGTCCCCAGGTGCTGGCTCAAGGGCTAGTTCTCTCCACAGGTCAGAAAGTTCAAGAGACTTTCAGAGGAGAGACACATCTAACCATCAGGCAGAGAAGGAACCTGGGGGCTTGACCCTGGTCAGGGTCCTGGCTGATCCTGGTGGGTGCAGGGTCTGGAGGGACTGCTGCAGATCCCCGAGTGCTCGGGAATTTATGAAGGCCTCCTCCCCACCCACTCCAACCCGATGGTACACTGGCCACTTGCTGGGTCCCCGTGCTGAGCTTTTACAAATATCATCTAAGTCACAGAAAGACAGAAGAGGTAGATGTTACCAACCTCATTTTGCAAAGGAGTGGACTGTGGTCAAAAGAGATTAAGGGATTTCTTCCAGGTCACACAGCCACTAAGAAGGGAAGCAGGAACAGGATTGACAACAAAGCTCATGATTCTCTAATACTCCATGGCTATCAACTGCTCTGAGGAATGTAACCTGGTCTTTGGTCTTCAGTCATTAACACCTTAGTATAAAATAGCATGTCTCAGTCCCCTAGGACTATTGATTAAGAAAAGGGCGCTAAAGGAAAGCTCTTGGAGATGGAAATGCTCCCTGCATCCATGACTTGGGGGTGTGCTTTAATGCTGTCAGTGGCACCCCTCAAGCCTGGAGTGGAGGCAGCCCACCCAAACCACAGGACAAGAGAAGAGAAGGGGAGAGGTGTTTTCCCGAGGACTGCATATGTGCTGTGTGGCCAAGAAAGATGGAAATGAGCGTGGGACAGGCCAGACCACACGTGTTGTCCCACCAACCTCTCCCTCGTTCCACCCAGGATGTTGTAGAGAAGTCCTCGGCAAAGCTGCCCAGGCCGGAGGCCTTGGTCTTCCTCTCGTTCATGCTCTCTGGGGCTCCTTGAGGGTCTCCGGCTGAGACCACAGGGAACGTTCTGCGCACAGCTGTCCTGTGGGTCACCTTCCAGTGTGTGAAGCGCAGTGACCCGGTTTGGAATGTATCCTTCCTTCAAGAGTGTTCCCACACACAGAGCAGTGGAAATTGATGGGATTAGCTTGTGTTTACAGGTGCCTTTGAGCTTGATGCGTCCAGGATGCCTTGTAAACTGTTAGTCATATGTCTGACAAGCCATGCTTGCATTTTTGGGAAAAAAGAGCAACTGTTTAACTATGTGGGATGGCCTTGCCGGATAGGACCATCTGTGGGTGGAGACGTAGCCTTGCTCCACGGACACTGCCCAGGCTTCCAGTTGTCCATTTGGACATTTGATCACTTACTGGCCCCTGGAATGGCAGAAAATTCACAGTCCTGAGAGCCAGGGGAGCCAGACTCACCCGAGCCTGACACAAAGAGCCTGGCTCGACCTCGAGTTGAGCCTGTGCCTAGCTACACCTGGCTGGATGCTGAGGGGTTCATCACACTGATTTTAAATGGGTGGTCCATCACCGACCCACGCTATCTATGATGTATTCTGAATTAATGGTATAATAAACCCTGTAATTGTCGTGATAATATTACATTGATTTTTTGGTGTGTATTAAAGTTGCTTACTTGTTAAAAAGTAAGTATTTAAAATATACTGTAATTTATAAATCGTATCTTTCCTTTTTTTTTTTTTTTTTTTTTTTACTTTTTGGCTCTATTTGAAGTCTAAAACACTCTGGGTGTCTTAGCTGAGGCTTTCATGGATGACACAGCCTCTGGACCTCCACTGTGTCATCAGATACAGGGTTAATCTTTCACTGCCACCTTCTCAGGGCTGCTGCATGGAGGAATTGTAGCATGGAGGAGAAAGGTGCTTTGAGGATATTAAGTGCCCTGCTCCAGCATGGAGCTCTGGTTCCCATTAGGGGTTCCTCCTGAGCCAATGGCTCTATGTCCCTGGCCCTGAGTCACCTGTATAACCATGAGGTCTGAGTGGGAAGACAGGTGCACAGCCCACAGCCCAGAGCTTGCACGAGCGTAGCAAACGGTGATGACTGTTAGGGCCAAGGTTCCTCCTGCCTTGACCTTCTTTGCATCAGGTTCTCAGCCAGTCCCAAGTAGTGAATACTGTCAGTGGGTCTGGGCACTCGTGATAGAGCCTCCTGTCCCCAGGATTGTCCAGTGCTCCAAGTTTCCCCGGTACACAATTTCTCCAGCTTGCCCGGAGCTGCCCTCTGCCTGGCGTGGAGCACCAAATGAGATCATAGCCCATGTTGTCATGGATGCAGATTTTTTATATTCCAGTTTATTTCCACATGTGAGTATCAGACATTGGCTCGGCCGTCATGCTCTGAGGGAGGTGAAAGGTTTTATGTGAGTAAGAGTTGATCAATACCTGAACCAGTCACCTTCTGTCTGCCTTTGGGAGCTTTGTCTCCACTGGTGGGGGCAGGGGTCGGTTGCCCGCAAGACCTGGAAGAAGACAGATGCCTGCAGGGCAGAAAGAAATGCACCTGCCTCAGCCCCCTATAAAGTGGGAGGGAAGCCATCCATTTCAAAATGAGCCCCTTCATATGGGGGGCATGCAGCCTTTCGTTAGGTTGAAAATGGGCTAGAAACATTTTAAAAACAGGGATGAATTCAAATGAGTTAGGCTTAATTCACATGATGTCAGTTCTCCAGATAGAACCTTAGAATTCAGCAGACTTGATACATTTGAGGGCTATGTGGTATTTATCAGCCACTTGCGTGTTTGGCTGCTTGCTCCTTGTTCTTTAAGGAGATCTGATCTGGGTTCGGGATCTCTTGTGCCCCAAGGAGTATTGAGCAATGGAGAGCTGTATGAGCTTACACTTGGTCCATAGCCAATCCTGTTAATTTAGGAACCCAAACTCTACTCTTTGCGGTGCTATTAGCTCTCAATATTATGGAAGGAGCTTTTCTATCCCAGACACATGAGAAATGAACACTCCCTCCTAATGGTGGGTAATAACTCAACATCATTCTCTGAAGATCTATGGACCAGCCCCCTGCCAGTCTCCCTCAGAACATGGCTGACACGTGGGTGTTTTATCCTCTGCCCCTCCTTCTCCAGCTCATGATAATAAAAGTTCTATATAAAACAGAGTGATAAAGGAGATTAATACTTTTATTTCTCACACGTGCTGAACTCCATCTTCTCCTCTGGAATTACCCAGTTGGAGTGTCTACACCACCTGAATTAATTAACCTCATCATTGTCGACTCACCAATCCATCCAAATTGTCACAGACAAGACCTCTGCTTCCTAAATAGAAAATCTACTACACAGACCGATAAAGACATTCATTGCCTTGAAAGCTCAGGAGGTGGGCAGCCACTTTCCTGAAATTCTTTGCAACATTTACCCCCGAAGGGAATAATTTGCGTTTCCCTGAGCAGCAAATCTGGATCTCAAAGATCTGAGTCCATTGCTTGGAATTTAGCTCGGCAATACCTTATCTGAAACGGTAATGTCTCTTCCTAAGAGGCAGAGAAATTAAAAGAAATTATTTCTGGATCTGTTATGGGATCGAATGAATATTGCTTGAGGTCCTGCATGGCACGCGTTTTCATTCGAATTGCCAGTCATCATTCTGGACATTTTTTCAAGCCATCACTGAAATGCCTCCTTCAAAGGTGAGGAGGTGGGGTTGGGCACCAGGTGAGACAAGGGTGAATTTTTACAGCTTGGAGCTCTGATTGTTCACCTGTGCTCAGGCTTGGAAAACACAGGGCACACGGCAGAGCTCTGTCCATAGCTAGCCATGTCCTCAGAAGGTAACTTGACTACTGGACCTGGGAGAACCAGATCTGAATTCCTCAGATGACTGTCAAGAAGGGAGGCCCCCAGAATCACATTTTACAGCATCTGGGCCAGAGGTGGCTCTGAGATGTTTCCTGAAGGATAGACCACCTACTGCCCAAGGGCGGTAGTCATCAGGGGGCTTGCTCATCCTGACCCCTGGCTGGGGGATCCAGAACTACCCAGATCATGTCTCCTTTATTGGTAATGGAAAGAAGAGCCCCTTTCACAAGCTAACTTTTTATTGAGCATCTGCTATGTGCTTTATGTAGGCATTTACACACTCTTTGAAGAAGATGCTTTATGAATTCCTATTTTTATAGAAGAGTAAACAGGCTCAGAGAGGCTGAGCCCTGTTCCCTAGGTCCCACAGCAACAGGTGCGTGTGGCAGAGGAATTGACAGCTAGCCTTAGGAGCCCTGGGACATGGTGGATGATAAATTCTGGCCAGTTGACCAGAGCCAGGCTGTCCAACGTGTCTCAGGTCACTGGACTCGTGGAAAGAGAAAAATCAGAGTATCAAGACTACAGATTTGCAGTTGATTTTGTTCCTGGTGATAGTAAAATGAAAATCATGTTTCCTTGTGTAAGCCTGCTTTGTGTTTCAATGGTGGGTTTTGCCCCTGCTTGAGCAGGTCCTGCAAACGGAAAGACAGACCAAAGGAATGTGCTTATTTAAAACTCGTGACTCAGTTTACACTAAGGTTCTTCTATCTGATCTGTCGGCGGATGCTGGGACCCGGAGAAGAGAATCTTTAGGGCAGAGGAGTGTTCCTCATCCTACCTGCTGCCCAGAGGCAGCAAGGCTGCAGGGGGGAAACCCAAGGAGACGTTCGTGAGGAACTGAGGAGTGCGGCTGCCCTCCTGCCAGGACTGGTTGAGAAAGAGCATCCTGAGATGGAGGTGGGGCTTCTCCGCATTGGCCCCAGAGCCTGGCCCTGCTCTCACCCTGCTGGAGGGCTGGGCTTCTCCCCGTTGGCCCGAGCCTGACCCTGCTCTCACCCTGCGGGAACCCATCTGGCGTGTTTGTCAGCTCCCCCCGAGACCCCACCAGAGTTCACCCAGAGGCCCAAGGGCCGTCTCAGGGGCCTGGAGTCCTGAGTCACCAGTGTCCACAAAGCTCTGCTTATTCATCTCACGATCCACGCTGTCGCCTTGTTTGGGGCTGGGACATCCACACTGCACGTGAGCTGCAAAGGACAAAATTATCTTGCTTTCCAGCTTTATTGCGGTGTAACTGACAAGTAAAATGTACAGATTTACAGTGTACGATGAGATGCTTTGATACACGTATACGTTGTGAAATGATTACCACAATCAAGTTAATTAACATGTCCATCACCTCACATAGTTCCTGTGTGTGTGTGTGGTGAGAACACTTAAGATCTACTCTTTTAGCAAGTTCAAGTATACAGTATGGTGTTAATAACTACAGTCACCACACTGTAGACCAGAGCCTCAGAACTTACTCATCTTATAACCCAAAGCTTGTATCCTCTGATCATTTCCCTCTTTCTCCCACCTCCAGCCCCTGGCAGCCACCATTCTACTATTCTATTTCTAATAAATCACCTTTTTTTTTTCAGATTCCATGCAGAATGCATCTTTCTCTATGCGACTTATTTCATGAAGCATAATGCTCTCCAGATTCATCTATGTTGTTGCAAATGGCAGGCTTTCCTTCTTTCTTATGGCTCAATAATATTCCATTTGTGTATATATGCCAGATTTCCTTTATCCATTCATCAGTGGACAGATGCTCAGATGGTTTCCATATCTTGAATATCATGAGTAAAGTGCAGTAAACCTGGAGGTACAGCTATCTTTTTGAGATCAAAGGTGGCTTTTAAATGACATGATGTGAGACTGGCTTTGCCAGCAGGCAGGACCTAGGGAAGAAGTAGCAGTACTGTGTAGTGGCTGAGCACAGACTCTCTGTAGCTGCAGTCCTACCTCTGTTATTTATCAGGTGATTCTGAGCAAACTTTCCACCCTCTCTGTGTCTCAGTTTCCTGGACATCACACTGAAGCTTGGTCTGGCAGGAGTATTGTGGGAGTGAGATGCATTTATAAGGGTGCCTGTGTTGAGCACTGTGTGTGCTGGCCGCTATTATGATTATTTTTATTATAAAGAATGAAATCCTAATTTGAGAGGCTGGGGGCAGTGTGCCAAAGCACATGCCTGCACACCCTCACACGGTCAGATAGAACGCCTCTCATCTAATGCAGTTCATGTAAACTTAACTACTTAAAACATCTGTCCATGAGCCCAGCTAACTCTGTGGTCATCCTGACCGTGTTTTGTACAATCAGTGGCAGACTTAAAATATCTGTACCTAAATTGGTAGAAACTGTATAGCGAGTAATAGCTTTGTAAAATAATCACTTATCTGAAAAGAAATCAATAGCTAAAGAATCTTTATTGCTTTGTGAATTTGTTCCAAAGAGGAATTACTTTTGAGTTTTAATGATCCAGTCAATTTGTTTACAGTCGGTTTATAAATATATCAACATTTCTTTTGTTTATAAATGGAGGTTGTTTTCAGTCCAATTTATGTTGTCTTGGATGCACAATTTTCATGTGAGATTCTTTTCTCCAAATCACTGGGTTCTGCCCTTTTCAACTGGTGGTGGTAGCTCAGGGATTGTGGAAAAGTCTAGCAGAGAGTTTAAAGAGTTTATTCCATCTCCGCTCTGCCTACCTCTCACCTCCAGAATTACAGCCCCGTGAGAGAAAGTTAATAAAAGAAGTAGGGAGTGGTTGGAAGGAAAGCTCAGAGTCTCTGTGAATTCCCCTCTGCATGGCTTCCGGGGGCCAAAATGGCCAGGCTGAGAGCGTGACGCTTGTGAACGTCTCGTCTCCTCTCCGTAAATGTGATGCTCAGCCCCGTCTCCCTCACTAAGAACTGTTCAGACTCATCACGGAGGCAGTGCCGTAAGGTCCACAGGAAACTGGCTTTGTGGAAGGAATAAAGCTTTATTTAGCAACTGCCCCAGTGATGGTGTGAATTCCTAAACTGGAAATAAAATGCACTTCCTCCATTGGCAAGCCACTCCTCTTGTGAATAACCAACTGGCCAAGGAGAGCTGGAGCCGGGAGAGTGGGAGGGGGACCGGCCGGGAGCCTCCAGGGTGCTCTGGCCGCAGGACCATCCAGTTGTGTTCTGGAAATCCCAGCCCAGCTCCCAGCTCCCCCGCCTCACTCTTTAAAACTCCTCTCTTCAAATGCAGCTGGTGAGTAGGCCACAGGGGCACCCCTGAATCCCCAGGGGCCTCTCCAAATTGCCTGGTTCCCGGGTCCTCCTCCTTCTCAATATTTCTTGAAACATGTGCTGGAGCCTTTGTCATATGGCGATGGATAGAGGCAGTGCGAGTGGGAGAACGGCGCCCCGTCTTAATATCTCTTTTCCTTGCTTGGTGGCAAGAGGCTTCAGGGTACTGGGAATACCCCAGACCCACTCCCCGAGCAGCCTCAGGCATGTTTATCACGGTGCCAATGAAACCGGTGCGATTTATGACTCTGCTTTTTAATGCATTCAATTCTCTGTTCATTGCGAGGTTAATGTTGTTGATCTATTTTCTCTTGAAACAAATAAAAACAATATGTGCTGACACTGGCTTGGACTTTTGACATGGACCAGAGAGGTCAGCATTTAATTTTATATTTATAGACTACACGGACAACAAGATCTGTATTAAAAACTGCTCACTCAATCCTTGTCATTTTATAACACGGGTCAGAGGCTCTCATCTCTGGGCTGGGTTTCCTCTTCCAGTCTCCTCTTTTCCTTTTTCTTTTCCTCTTCACCTCTTTTTACCTTTCTCTCTCTCTCTCTCTCTCTCTCTCTCTCTCTCTCTCTCTGTTTCTCTTTCCACTGCTGGATGGACTTACATTTCTTTCTTTGTTGCTCCTGTTCTGTCTGTGACACTGCTCATTCACAATCTCTCTGTCTCTCCCTATGACTGTGTGTGTGTGTGTATAAATATATCTTCCTCCCTCCTGTCTCCCTCTTTCCCTTTTTAAGCCCTTTCCTCCCCTTCATCTCCATTATCTCTGTCTCCCTGGAAGCACTGCTATATACGCCAAGAGGGAGACTCTTTTGGATTTGATGTCTTCGGTCATCTTTGGGGCTTCTAGTATGGGGTTGATGCTCAGGATTGGGGGAAGAGGCAGGGATAGAGGTATTAAGGCTGAGCAATTTTGAGTTTTGACAATGAGTGAGCCACTCTTCTTTGAGACAGCCTCTGGGTGGTTTCTGTGTTTAAAAGGCTTCTACTTAAAACCCCAAGATCCAGCCCGCCCAATTTGCAGTGGTAAGAGTGACAGTTATCTTCAGCACAAGTGTCTCTTCCCTGAGCTCCTACCCCCTGTATTTATCCAGCAGAAGTCACCAGAAGTGATGGGGCCATATTGCATAATGCTGGATCCAAACAATCAAATGGTTTGAAAAATGAAACCAAGAAAAGCTGTCCTGGGAAAGCACCCTGGCCCGTTATCCTATCCACCAGCTCTCTAGCTGGAGCCATTTAGTCAAGCTCATTGAGGCTCTTTATGAAGTGAGACTAGTGATGGCTACATTTCAAGGGGAGGGTCAGAGATCCTGTGGCCATCGTCCGGTACATGGGAGGAGCATAGTCAACAGAAGTTAATGATCAGCTGCCTCATTATCTGGTTATTGGGAGGAACACAATTTTAATCTAATGACTGTATTAGTAAAGTGGTTGTTTTTAAAATAACCTGTTTGTAAAGATGCCAAAAATCAGGAGATCTGTTAGAGATGAGGCCATCTGGATCCTGAATCACTCACCTCTGGGTGAGGTGAGTCCCTTGCTCCCTGAGGCCTTGTCGTCTGTGTATCTGAGGCAGAGATGTCCTCAGCCCCCTCAGTGTCTTCTTGGTGACTGTCATCTGTAGTCTGAATGCCCTGTAGCGTGCAAGCTGGGAGTGGCAGCTCTCAAATGTGTTTTACCCATTGGGTTGGCCACCAGGGTTGTGGCTGGGGTCTCCATTGATTGGAGTCAGGCTACTGCTACCTGTGGACACCCCTCCCCATGGTTTCTGTGTCCTCACCTGTGAAATCGGGGTAATGATGCTGCTCCATCCACAGATGACAGGAGGATTAATTAGGTGCTATATTTAAAAGACTTTAGATCCTCGGAGGAAAGTGCAGTGTAACTGATATCTAAGAAGATAAAATATTTAAGCCATAGCCTCCAGGGGCCGTTAATCTTATTGTATTTTCAGCATTTTAGAAATTTTGTATGAAAACATTCTTTAAGAAAGCTTCTCTGTCGAGACAGCTGAGGAAGAAACACTCCCTAAGAGAGTCCAATAGCCTGGCATTATTCTCCGAAGATCAGCCTCCTGCCTTCCCTGGTCGGCCCTATGCCTACCAAGGTGGCAGAAAGGAATGGCTATCCTGAATCTTCTGGCCCATCTCTTTGGCCGGTATTGATGGAGTGGCCTTCAGAAGAGAGGTAGGAAAGAGTGATGTAGACGTCCAGACCCATTCGAATACCCAGGCAAGTGCGGGACAAAGAGATCTTCATCTCAGCAAACCATGAAAAAACTAATTTTAAATGATGTCATTTCTTCGATGAAGATTGCAAAGACATGGTGTTTTTAAGCTGGTTAAGATTTAACTTAGATCATCCATCTTGCTTTGATGATGAAATTGAGATCTGAAGGGATGAAAGTGATTTTACAAAAAGCTTTTTGAGGGAAGGGAGGCCAGTTCCCAGGCCTCCCCATTACAATGGAACTAAAGAAGCTAGAAGCTTTGCTTCCAAGTCCCCTATTTGTATGAGTCTCTCCCAAGTTCCTGTGCCTATTTCTGTGTTAATAATGCAATGTTCTTTTTCTTAAAGAGAGCTGCTAAAATTTCACAAGCTTCAGACCCCACTATACCAGAATCTGCCTGACCTTAGGTCTCTTGAGTCCAAATGATTTTGAGTTGTAAATTGTTAGTGTTCTACTGAGATGTTTTTCTGGATCCACTCAAACTAGCTTGAACAGAAATTGAAATTCAGGTAACTGAAAAGTACAGGGTGTAGATGACTTGAGGTGTAGCTGGACCAGGAGCTCAACAATGCTATCAGAGCCCTTCAATTCTTCAGCCTTGTCTATTGCGTTCTTGCTCAGGCCAGTTCCCTCCAGATAGTGCCAGATTGCCCTCAGCAATTCCTAGCTTCAGCCTTCCAGTTAAGTAAGCTCCCCAGGACATAGTGCTTCTTTCTGTGTAATTCCAGCTAGGTACATGGAAGAAGATCCTCAGTGGACAACCCTAAAGGGCTCATGGCTGAACCCATCAGCTTGGTCAGGGTGATGAAATAGGCTGCTTGGCTAAGTCATGTCTCCCCTCTAAATCTGGGATGTGGATTCAGCTCCATCCAAATCATCTGGACTTGTTACCGAACTGAACTAGGGTCTGCTTCCCAATGCATAGCAAAGATGATCTATTGACACTGAGTTGTGGTGAAGGAAAGTACAGTGTTTATCATAGGGCTCCAAGCAAGGAGAACGGGTAGCTCATACTCAGAAGACTCCAACTTCCTGATGGCTTTCAGGCAAAATTTCTGAAAGGCAACTTTATGGGTGAGGGTCATAGGGAATGTTATCAGCTCGTGGCATTTTTCTGATTGGTTGACAGTGAGATAACAAGGTGATATTTCAGGAATCTTAATCATCAACCTCTGGTTCCAACCAGTCTGGGGTCCACAGGCTTGAATTCATCATGTAGTCACCACCCTCCAGTGGCTGGGGTGGTTAGTTTCTGCAGAACAACTCCAAGGTATGCATCAAATTATTATCTGCATCCCTTCAAGAGGAACTAGGAGTCCTGTGGCTCTGTTGTTCTAATTATGCTTGACTCTGCTGCTTGGAACTCAGGGACACAGAAGGGTCTGACACTGGGAATGTTCCACAGGGTCCTGCTCAGTGTCAGACTGAGAGATGAGAAGGAGTGGTTCCCCAAAAGAAAATCAGGGTGGTGTTCCTAGAAGTAAGGACAACGGATGCTGGGCTGGCGAAGTTAAAAGATGCAGGATAGAGCTCACCATCCTACATTCAGAGACCCTCATCTCCCAACATGTCCCAGATCCTATTTCCTGTTCAGGTGAGCTAGATGCTGTTAGCTGTGACCAGCCTAGATGGATAACCAAGGATCAGTCAGGACCATGCTTTTTTTGTGATGGAGAACAGCACAGACCAAGGACCAAGGACCAAGGACTAGCCTTTTCTTTCTGCCCCCCAGGCACTCAACCCTGCATCATTTCCTGGAATTCAAACCTATCTCAGCCAAGCACCTGGAATTATGAGATTAATTTACCACACAAGAGACTGAAGACTCACGTTATACATCAAGCTGTAGAAAAATGGAGACATTGGCATTCCTGCACACACGAGTTTGTGGACCAGGGTGCATCTTCTCGATATGTCCCTGGCAGATTACACCATCCACAGAAAGCTTCTGAAACTTGGGGCGGCTCAGATGAGGCCCTGGGATTATTTACTTCTTCCCTAAATCAGGACAATAGGAAAAGATAAATTCTGTGAGCAGGAGGCCTTTGAACCAGACATCTATCCTTCCCTTCCCTGGCCAGGCCCTAGACTCCATGACCTTCTGAGTACCTTGGGAGAACAAGGGACCAGGTTGCAGTGCACTGGGCATATTCAATATAATTGCACCATTGGTTTCCCGAGTGTGACACATCTTCCCTGATTACCCTGCCTGTTCAAGAAAGTAAGAGTTACATGAGGAAAGCTCCTGTCTGCTGACCTTTATTTTGGCGGAAAGCTAATAGACATTCCATTCTGCAGAGAGGATGTTCTCCGGGGAATTTGCACACTAATGCAGAGTCTGCCTCCATCATTGTGTTTAATTGAAAGAAGAGTTACAGCAAAATTTTACCTAATGATTTGTGCAACATTCTTGCAGAGTTAAAGGAAAGTAACGCAAGTCAGTCTACGGTACTTCACTTAATAGAGCCGTTTCCCTTCCCCAGCCCCTCTCAGGCTTGGAGCGCTGGGTAATTGTATGCTTATAACAAAGCGGAAAGGGGAATGCAGGGCGGTTGGGTTGGTGGTGGTGGGTGATGAGAGCTTTCTGCCTGGTGGAGGATACAGGGCAGTCTCACCAGGCTGGTCCTGAGCTGGCTGGTGTGAGGACCAACCATGGTCATCGGCACATTGAGGCGGTTGACCATCCATGAGATCCTGAGCCTTTCCAGGTACCTCTCCCCCATCCACGCACCACCACCTTCCACAGGTATTCCCATACACTGTGAGGAGTGGTGAGCAGGAGATGGAAGTGATCAAAGAGTGGGAGGATGCTGTCTCCTGTCAAGGAGAAGAAGGGGCTGCAGGAGAATCAGGGCCACTCCATCCAGTGCCCACCCTTTAAGTCAGAGCTCAAATAACACCCAGAAAGAGGTAGTAACTGGTTGACACCATATTTTAATATTTTTACATTGAAATATCTCTTGCCACATGCGTTCTCCAGTTCACCGTGGGACCCACCATTGGCCAACATCTCCTCTGCAGCCTGATTGCACACTTACATCACCAGTCTGGTCCCTGGCCTTTGCAACCCCTTTGTCTGAGCACATTTGTATCCTTCAGACCAAGTGAGAACTCTGACAGATCATAGATCTTGAAACAATTCTGAGTGTATCTTCTTGATCTTCAAGAAAAAAGACGACAAACTTTACCTCCTTCTTGAACTGTTGCAACCACTCCTAGTCTACTGCTCCTCAAATCACACCCAGCAAAGGGAACCTCCCAAAGTTAGTTCTCCGCACGCTCCCCAGCTGTGTCTCAAACCCTTCAGAGAAGCCAATTGCCTGCAGATGACTGCCAGATCCTTTTGGTCAGCGTTCAGGACCCTTCACACCTGGTCCCAACACCCTTCACACCTGGTCCCATCATCCTTCTCCAATCATAACACCATCCCTCCCCAAGCCTCAGCAGGATGCCAGCCCTCCCTCAGTTCCTGGGTCCTTAGGGAGTGCAGAAAGCACTTGGCCGCTCCATTGTCTGCCTCTGGGACTTTAGGAAATGAAGTAGGGAGCACTGAGACCACTCAGCACGTTTACACTCTTCCTGCATGCTTGGGAAACCATTCTCCCTCTCTCTGAACTATGCCAGGGTCCCAAGGAACTCTGAGCAACTCTCACATCCAGCCGCCACCTCCAACCAGCCACCATTCGGTCTCTGCAGTTTCACCAAGAGACACACCAAGGCACCTGTGCTTTCCTCCCCACCTGCTGAGACTGGCCCAGGAGCATCCTCCAAGGCAGGGGTGGGTCTCAGTCCTGACTCCACCTTAGACTCACCTGGGAGCCTCAAATATCTCAGTGGCCAGGCCACACCCCAGAACAATCAGATTAGAATTCCTGACATGGGTGTAAGTTCAGAGCTCCCGAGTGAGCCCCCGGTGTGCAGCCAAGATTGAGAACCACCACTCCAAGTTTGTGATTCTCCACCTGGGGTTCCTCTCACAGCCTTGGGAGTCTTTAAAACACACAAATGCTCAGATCTCACTCCAAAGTAATAAAATGAGAATCTCCAAGTGTGGCTCTTGGCCACTAGTGTTGTTAAAGAGCTCGCAAATGAGTCAAACCACAGCAGTGTCCAGGAGGTTCTTTAAGTGGGGCTCCAAGAACACAATGAACTTCTTAGTAGAAGGTGACCCACCCCTATAATGGCACGATGAACACTCAGTTCATAGTCCCACCAGGCTGCAGCCTGAAGAAACATACCTGACCCAGGGCAGAGGGCTTGATGAACCACTCCATCACCCCTCCACTAAAGAAGCAGAGAGCCAGTGCATACTTGGCTGGTCATGTTAGCATTCTGGTCTCAGTTTGCAGATGTCCAGAGATCTGATGGGACCCTCATCAGCTGTGCGGTTGGGGTGGTCCACTCCCCTAGTTGGCAATGTGCTTGCTGTGTTTTGCTGGTGTCTCAACTGTCTTCTGTCCTGTGCAACGTTCTTTCTGTCCTGAGCATCCTGGTGCCCACCGTATGGAGGGCATGGACAGAGGATGGTATTGAGATATGGAGGAAGGGGGGCCCAACTGCTCAGGCTTTTGGCCGGAATGTCGACTCTTCCCTTGAATTCAATAAGAAACGCCTCCCCCTCCCTGTTGGACAGCATCGTGGTTACCGTGGTTACCCACTGACTCTTTTATCGTTTAGTCATTTCACACTCACAGGGGGGGTACCCGTGTAGGTCATGGCTCTTTCTCACAATTGAGATTTAACGTTTATCATCAGCAAATACCAATCCAGACCCTAGATGTTACCATTTATTCTGCAGTTTCTCATTAAGCATTTTACAGTTCTCAAACTTTAATAACTTTAGTTATGGGTAGAATAAAAACAATCTTCCTGGTAATGAGCAGAGAATTTTCTTCTCACAGATAATATTAGACTTAGATTGTGTTTTCTAAAGTACACAATTTTCCTTCTTTCATACCGTGCCCATATCCCCCCGCAGGATCTAAATGATAATGTTTCTAACCATGTAACACAGGTACCCTAAAATTTAATAGATTTGCTTTTAAATGCCACTTAGATATTGTTTCTATCCTACCTATAACCCAAGTTATTAAAATGTAACAGTAAAAAAGACTTTACGAAGACCTGTGTCAGAGCACAACAGATAAGCAAGTTCAGCATGGCTCTTAACGAGACAGCGGACACGACGTGTGTTAGTGACAGCTCGGAGGCCACGTGGACATGGCTCCGTCAGCACTGACTACCCTAGCCCAAACTTGCACCTGCTGAGGTTTTCAACTTCCATGGAACTGGTGGAAACTGGAAAACCATGATTTCGGCCAACAAACAGCTCCAAATGAGATGGGATTACTCCTTTGGTATCTGGTTTCTTTTTCCTGGGACAACCACAACATGTGAATTACTTGGATATAGAACAAGGATGTCCTGAGGTTTCAGCCCTTGTTCCTGGAGAAAGCCCGCAATGCAGATGTTTTAGGTCGAGTGTTCACACAGCCTAGGGTCCCACAGGTCTCACTGATGCTGTGGAGAGAAGTCCGGTGGTGCTTTCTTCCCCCAGATATGGTGTTAGCCCAGTGCATGAAAAATGAGGTTCCTGCTATGGCCATTCGTGCGTGTGTGTGTGTGTACGCGTGTGAGCTCACAGGTGGTCAGGAACCAGACCTGCAGGAGAGACATGGAAGCACACGTTTCATCTCAGGTTGGAGGAACCACACTAAAAGGGAAATGAGCTTATTTAACTACATAATATAGTTGGTGTCCTACAAACTGTGTGATTTATAAAAGGATAATCCCGGCTTTGGGGAATACATTATTGTGTTCTAGGTGGTTTTGGGGGGGGACTCGGGGGTGGCAAGGCCATTCCCCTGGGGGCAGGAATTGGGGACTTGGCAGAGAGGTCAGGGCGACCTTTCTCATCCATCTTGGGCTCCTGTCCACGTGGACGGGGAGTCTAAGGAGGGCTTATTCACCTTGTGTCTTTGCCTGGGGGTGGTGCAGCACAAAAGGGCACGCTGGCCCCTGCAGCAATGCTGTGAGGATGGATCGGCTGTGCAAATGCATTCTGGGATATGGTGCAGGCTAGACTCCCTCCTGAGTGTGATGGCCTTTTGATTTATTTTTAGCATGTGGGAAGGTCCAGGAATTTCTAAAGTGGTATCTTTGAGTTTCTGATAGAAGATGGCAGAGAGCAGACCTTCATCTCTGCTGCCTCCCAAGTTTCTGTGAAGTGTCTGAACACACTTGAAGGAGGGAGCTGACCAGAGGAGCACAGAGTGGGTGAGGATGCCCGCAGACCCGCGGGAGCAGGAGATGACAGGTACTGTGGATGGGTGCAAGGGAATGGAAGCAGCTCCAGCTTGAAATGTACAGGACGGGGGCTTCGAGGGGCTGCCAGTGCGTCTGCCTGGGGGAAGCCCAGATCCAGTGGGGCAGAGCCCCCCGACCTCGACCCAGCCTCTCCCCTCGCCACACTGATCTGAGAGCTCCCCAGAACTCTGCTTAAACCCCCAGAACCTGGGCTGCTGTGTGATCTAATGAGCTGGTGTCTTCCCTCCTCGCTGTGGTACTCAGGGTTCCTGGGCCTGATGGCAAGGTGTTTTCCACTTGCCCCAAAGTGATCAAGCGGGTAGATAAGCCCCTACCTTGATGTGTTCAGAGATGTCCACAGTCCTTCTCTTCAGGGGAGACATCTGGCAGGAAGCAAAAGTGCCCAGTGGCAATTGAGACCCAGATCGGCTCCTTAAAATCCTCACCCACCCTCTGTGGTAAATGTGACCGACAGCCGAGGACAAGGACAAAAGCCAAGGAAAGTCACAACCTAGACCCTGTTGTGCCACATGAACTTGAACGGTGGCTCCACAACTGGTGCTGGCAGGAAGGCCACAGAGGGGAGGTTGGCGGTCCTGGGGGCATCAGAATCAGAAGTGAGAAGCTAGCTTCATCAACTCCCAGGTGGGTGGGTCCCTGTGACATTGAGGTGGCAACAAATTTCCTGCACATCTGGCTTTAGGTTCTTGGTTAAGGTGTCCAGTGGCCATGGGTACAGCTCTCTGAGGACCCAGGATGAATTCTCAGTTCTGGGCAAGTCCTGCAAGGATTTCTGGCACAGTTTGGATGCAGAGCCCATGAAAGTGAGCTGGGTTTCTGCCTGTGAGGCCAAGAGGGGCTCTGAGCCAAATGTCTCTGTGCCTCAGTATCCATGTGATCTTCTATTAGCAGAACCACATCCCACTGACCCCTGGTTTCCAGGAATTTGGGGGAAACCATTTGAAAATAAGCCACTATCAGTGATGCAGACTGAGCAAAGAGATGATTAGTGGCTGAATCCATGAAGCAAAGGATGCACGTTCTCAGTCAACAGCTTCTGACAAATAAATTCCGCTCACAGACAACCATGCTGAGCGCACAGTAGGCGCTTCATGGATGTGGGGGGTGGTGATGCTGCGATGTGGTCAGTTCAGCATCCCCGGCAGACAGCATACCCGTTCACATCCCCCCAGCTTTTCCTCCAAGTATAAAACAGCTCAGCTTTTGTGCTCTCCACCTACCATCTTCGCTGCTGTGGTGAGATGACTTAACCGGGCATGGCCAGGGCACAGGGGTCTCCATTAAAGTCCTGTTCGTTGAGTATCTGGGGTTGTGAAATGTCAAATCAAGAGCAAACTGTGATCCTAAGGGCGGCTCCACTGAACTTGCTGGCCCAAGCAAAGCACATTGGTGTTTAGAGCCCTGAATGGCACGACCTTGCTTTGTATCTGCCCGCATAATAAATTGTCACCCTCGCATTAACCGGTCAGGCTTCAGTGATAACCAAAGTGCAGCTGCCGGTGGGGCCCTGATCAATACGGCTTTCTATTTATAGGATTGTTACAAATGGAAGTTTTATTTAAATGAGACCATGCTGAGGAGTACACAGAAGATCGATCTGATAAAATACAGTAAAAGAGCTTAATTTGGGTTTGATACCCAGCAGGCGTATGCATGCGTGGTCATTTGCGTGCACGCACACACACACACACACAGGTTGACCCCCACCTCTGTGCTTTCCTGAGATACAAACACGGTGTGGAGCAAGCTCAGAAGCCTGCAAATACCCCTCGGGTAATCAGACCCTGAGGATGTGCGGGAGCAGGCAGGTTGCTAGGGAAGAAGAGAGGAGAAAGCAGGAAACAGGGGCAAGGGGGCGGCCTGGGGCTCAGAGGACCCCAACTGTGGTCCCTCCCCTCTGTGACCACTGTGTCTTGTGGCCATGGAGAAGCACGCACATCTCCTCTCTGGAATTCCACCTGTCTGTCTAGAAATGAGCCCATTCAACTCTGACCCTACATGGTTCCCCAGAAGGGACATCACTGTAAAGGAACCACCACATTAAAAGAAACATGTTTTGCTACCTTGTCCCTCCCCAATTCCTATTCTCTGGACAACCAGGATCGGAGGACATTTCGGACACAGGGAAGTGAGGTTTTCAACACCAGCCCCACCATGACTGTACCACCTTGAGCAAGGAGGATGGGAAGGAGACATTTATTTGGAGCCTTCCAGTAAAGACTCCATGTTGAGCCTTCCCAAGCATAAGGGGGTGGGGGTGATAAGCTTGCTACCTTCCTCCTGGGCCTGTGGTTTAGCCTCTACAGGTGAGGACAGTGATGAGTCTACCTGCAGAGCAGATGCTATTACCAAGTCCAAGCTCATACTGCAGGCCACATGACAGGCCAATACATTGAGGGACGAGTTGTTGGGGCAAGGAATAGTGATTTTGTTCAGAAAGCCAGCTGACCGAGAGGATGGTGGACTTGTGTCCCAAAGAACCATCTTGCCTGAGTTAGAATTCAAGCTTCTTTTATACTAAAAGGAGAGGCAGTGAAGTCAAACATTTCCTGGTTCCAGCCAGCCTCGCAACAGTATGTGCTAATTTCTTCCTCCTTGCAGTCAGGTGGGCCTGGGCAGGATGTTTCCTGTGAGCTAAATAAAGGTGTTTTAGTTTAATACTCCTTACCTGGGAAGCAGGGTTCCCAGAGATGGGCCTTTATGTATAATTTAAGCTTATAGACAATATCCCTTTAGTGATGAACTTGTAGCAAAAGCAATGGAATACAAACCGTGAAGTAAAAGAAATGGATCCTATATGGAGTCAGATTTGTTCCTCTCTATTATAATGAGAGCATGAAAGGAGGCTGGGCTCAGAGTGCCCCGCCCACCATGTGGCATAAGAGATGTGCCCTGGGGTTTGGCTGTGCCCCCCGGAAGTAGGTAACTAGGGGCATGTGAGCCGACAGGCCAGGTCAAGTTGTCAGGATGCTGACATCTAAGTGCAGACAGTCCAGCATCAGCCTGGTACCCACTTCCACACCCATCTGAGCAGGAAAAGTGGTCCAGCTGGGACCAGGTGAGGTACCGTGTTCTCCATCATCACCCGGACTGAAGGAAAGATGTGATGTGGGCAGTGGCCACTGTCCCATTACCCAGGACTGTCCTGAAACTTCCCTCTGTTCTTTTCCAGTTTGATGCCATGGACTCTGCAGCAACAAGGGAAGCCTGTGTTTTATCACCAAGGCTTTCAACACATACTCATTTCAGGATTCAGGTTTTCCTCTCCAGGATGGACTGATGTTTCGTGACAGGCGGGGGAGATGCCTGTGCGATTCAGCCGCGTGGAAGCCTCTGCCTCCGGGCAGAGGCAGGATCTTATTTGGGGCAGGGGTAGGCAGGAAGAATCCTTTCCCTGCAATCTTGGGAAATGAAGTTTATCTTTTTAATAGCACAGAGAGACTTCATCTCGCATATTAGAAGTTTACCAGGTATTAGGTAATTTAGATCATAAATTCTCTTCAAAGTGACCCATCATCTCGGTATTTATTTTTTCCCTCTGAAAGGATGGGAGGCATAAAAAGCAGGCTTTGTAGTTTTATATCCGTCAGCCTGTCACATAAATATCTCAGGAACAACTGATCTTATCATCATAAAACTTCCATTTGTATAGTTCGACGTCACGTTGGCCAGTTACATAAAAAGTCGAGCACATTGCAATATTCAAGTATTTTCGGGCCGGTCTGCCAGCTGACTGTGTTGGCTGCCTAAAGGCACAGCACAGACTAGACTGGACGTGAGCCCATCAGAGAGCAGAGCAGCCCCAGAAGCCTCAGTTCCCCCCACTGGAGGGTGTTCTTTGTAGGGCTGACAGAGGGTGTCCTTTGGAGAGTTGGATACCCACCTGCTTTCTCCAAGGGCACCGTTCAGGAACAGCTTGGCAAACAAAGTTCAGGTCCTTCGTGACTGTGGTGGCAAACCAGAGTTCAAGCCCCCTTGTAGGTCAACTCTGTCAGGTGGTGGGTTTGGAAAATGAAAAGCCCGATTTTCTACAAGCACTCATGGATAGCTGCCAGTGCCACCCGCTGTCCTCCAGCAAGGGGTTCCTGCCCTAGCGGACGGACAGATCCTCCGTGAACACCTACAGTCCACGTGGGAAGTGTGACGCTGAGCTACACACAAGAGGATGGAAGGATCCAGAGAGGGGCAGGAATCTTAGCTTTGCCAGGTGATGGGGTCGTGGAGGGGCAGGGGTTGGGGGCAAAAATTGAGAGGGCTTCAGTGCCCTGGGTTATGAAAGCTGTACTTGGTTTGTGGATTCAAAAGAGGACTTAACTTGCATACCTATTGAATGAGACCGTTTATTTTTCCAGTTAATGCTTACTGAGCACTAGCTGCATGCCAGGCACTGTGCTGGGGCCACGGGCACAGTAAACCCGAGGCTCACCTAGTCCCTGACATCCCGGCATTTGCCATCTACTAGGGGACTGGGAAGTTTAGCAAACTGTCACACAAGTAACTGTTAACAGTCTCCACTTAGAAGGTAGTGAGGGGGGCTGCGTGTGATCAGCGCTTGCAAGCCTTTAGCACAGTGTGTAGTCACAGCAGCCTGCGCTCCTCAGAGTCCCCAGGGGATGCCACCACTGGGTAAGCCTCCCCTCACCTGCTCCCTCGTCTCACTCTCGTTTACAGGTGCGTCTGCAGACACCAGCCAGCCCACCACAGTCCTGATGACACAGGAACACAAGATGCAGAGAAGGGCTGGGACCTCAGGGTGGCCAAGAGATCCTGGACACGAAGTTAAGGTGCTGCCCCTCAGTCCTCGGACCCTGTGAGTCCCAAAGCAGCGCTTAGCTGGCCATGCTGCTGCAGCCGGGGCTTCCCGCTCAAGTCGGCTTGTAAACATAAATGTCCACACCTTTAAAGGCAGATGTTGCCAAAATGGGCTCAGAAGATGCCACTGAACACCAAGGAATGGCAGGTGGAGCTCAGGGGTCAAGAGAAGGGCTCCTGGGAGCCAGGGCTGGACCCTGCGAGGTGGGTGAGGACCGGGGTGGTCAGGATGTGTTTTGTGACTTTTTGTTGTTTTTATGCTTTAAAATCCAGCTTCTGGGGGCCCTGTCATTTAGGGTAAATAGACCCTTGATCCCAACCTAGGAAAACTATTAATAATAGCTCTCCTGGATTGAAGGATTACATGCAAAGTGCTCTGTTAATATTCCTGACAGTCCTGACACCACAGACCCCACATTACAAGGGGGAGCACACAGAGGAGACGATTTCAGCAGATCCGGGATTCGAACCAGAGCCACCTGGTGCCTCTCCCCGGCCTGTGAGGCAGCCGTTTTCACCCACAGCCCTCCCTTTGTCCCTTAGTCCCTGCTGGGTGTCCACGTGTGGTCAGGTGGTATGTGACATGGCAACACTTGTGAAATGAGGATGGGAATATACGAATTTCAGGAAAAATGCTGCTTTTGACAAAAACAGTGCCCATGCTCTCACCAGACAATATTTCTTTGCTCCTTGAGCCTGGAACAGCCTTTTTGACCTGAATTTGTCCCTCCCTGAAGACGAAGCCTGAGTTTCACTCCGCCCAGATGCCCTGATCATCCTAGCGCTCTGAGCCGCCCTCTTGCTCTGGTCCCACACGGCATCCTGCTTCCTCCTTAGATGCTGTCCACATGCCGTGTGCATGACAAGTCACCCTCAGGTGCCTGCACTGCGGGATGGATGCTGCTGCGTGCCCTTCGACACTCTTTGGGCAAGAACTAGGTTGGGAATATGAGAGACACCGAACTAGAATTTGTCTGAGAGACAGTTCTAGACAAGCCAGAACTTCTGGTCAGGTGCAGAACTCACAGTGGGGAATCCAGGCCTTTGGGTGCAGCTCAGACACCCATGAGTCCCTGGGCACCCCAAAGGCCACCCAACAATCGTGGAGGAGGGAACACAGAGCAGGCTGTGGCACCCAGCCCCAAATCTGCACTCCTCACCCATGGCTGAAAGAAAACAGAAAAGCAAAGTCAAGACGAGAACGTCAGAGCTTCTTGAGTAGAAGAGGGAAAGATGCAGGTCTTTTAAAAAATTTGGGGGGTGTTAATTAGGTTTATTTTTAAAATTTTCTATTTTAATGGAGATTGAACTCAGGACCTTGTGCATGCTAAACATGCAGTCTACCACTGACCTATACCCTCCTCCTAAAAGATGCAATTCTTATCTTGGTGCTTCCTCCAGACACGAGGAGGCCACATAGAGATTTCTTGGTGAAGAAGACCCTCCAGATGTGGTTAAGCACCGATTGGAGGAGGAGGGGACCACTCACCTTTTTCCACTGGCTTGTTCTCTGTTCCACGCATAGGCTCCTCATTCTCAAGCTAATCCTCCATTAACACCCAGGAAATTTGGGCCCTTTTGATTAAAAGAAAGAAAGTCTAAAAAGAAAATAGGTCAACGGGTCTTTCTGAAAGGTGGTCCCAGTGATGCCAAAGGCCTGCCTTGGCGTTTCCAGGTTTCCCAGTGTTAATAGAATTTAGATCGCACGGAGAATTTAGATCACAGGGAGGGAAAGCTCCAGCCTTTTTCACTGACCCAATTTGAGAAGTAAAAATTGATCAGCAGACCAGCTGGGCATGCAGACACAGACCACAGCATTTGCATGGGCTGTTAAGGGTGTTATTCACAGTTTCTGGTGGAGGAGCCCAGCACGTCTCTGAATCCCAAACTGCGTGCTTGTGATGAAGACACCGCTGCCTTCCTGACCTGTGCCTCGGACCAGAGAGACAGGGAGCAGCCCCCAGGGCAGGCGGGGAGCCAGCTAGGAAAATGCACCAGCACCAAGGAGGGGCTGTAATGTCTGTCACCTCTGCTGCCTGGTTGCCCTGCCCAGGGATCCGTGGCGGGAGGTGATGATGTGGGGAGAAGAATTCCAGACCCTCTCATCTGTACACGTTTTCTGAGTCGCCTTCTTCATTTGCCAATGGATTAGAAAATGTGTGTTCCCAAGATTTTTAAAAATGAAGGCACAGTTTACCTACCATAAATGCACAGATCTTCGAGTTTGATGAGTTTTGACAAATGTGCACATCTGTGGAACCACCAGCCTGATCAAAGTCCACATTTCCATGCCCCCAGGACATCCCCTGATGCCCCCTTTCCACTGATTCCCCTCCGGAGGCGACCAGAGTTCTGTCCCGATTTCTCTCTCCACCACCAGCAAAGCTCTCTCTGCTCCAGACTCCGTATGCTCTGAATCACGCAGTGTGTCCTCTTTGTAACTGGCATGCATTGCTCAATCTATTGTTTGAGGCTCATTCATAGCATTGTGTGTCTTACTAGTTCATATTTTTTTATTGCTGAGAAATAGACCATTATATGGTTCTACTATAGCTTGTTTATCCACTCACCTTCTGATGGGTGTGGAAAAAGGAAGTGCAGAGCATTTTAAGTCAGAATTAATAAATGCATTCCACAAATGTTTGCTAAATGTCGGCTCGGCTA
The DNA here is from genome assembly GCF_048564905.1 of Vicugna pacos. Classification (NCBI taxonomy): domain Eukaryota; kingdom Metazoa; phylum Chordata; class Mammalia; order Artiodactyla; family Camelidae; genus Vicugna; species Vicugna pacos. The sequence continues at coordinate 18,408,619 of NC_132995.1, forward strand.
AATGCCAGGCACGGTGAATGCAGCTGTGGACAGAAAGACAGAGCTGCCTGCCCTCACAGCACTGAGATTCTAGCCCGAGATGCGGACAGTGAACTGGTAATCAGATGCATGACTAAGATAACCTTTAGATTATGTGGTAAGTTCTATGAAGGCAAAACTGTTATGGAAAATAAACCAAAGACTATATTTTTAGATACTTTGGCATAGTTACTTTTTAAAAATAGAAGTATAGTTGATTTAGAATGTCATGTTGGTTTCTGATGTACAAGCAAAGTGATTCAGACATATATATATATATATATATATATATATATATATATATATATATATTCTTTTTCATATTCTTTTCCATTATAAGTTTTACAAAACACTGAGCATAGTTCCCTGTGGCATAGTTTTGTTTTTTGGGTTTTCTTTATGCTTAAAATTGCTATTAAGATCATTAACGTGATAAAAGAAACCTTTGCATCAAATTTGTGATTTTCTGCTTTAAAAAATACCCACTAACCAGTGCATCAGTGGTAAAGGCTGAAATCCAGACCTTGGGCTGCCCCTTCCTCTTTGCCCCTCGCTTTACTATTTCCTCTTAGTGGATCACTTTCTTGGCATCCCAGGTATGTTTGGAGTTGTTCAATAGAGATTTCCTGAAAGTGGGAATCTTGATTCTAAGGAATAAAGCCAAGGGACATGTATGGTATAGGGTTGGAATTGTAACCTTCTAAAACAGCAACCACCCTCTCTCGTTTCAAGATTCCCGATGCAAGTGTTTTCAAAGGAAGCCGCTCTTGCCTTTATCCACAGGCGTTCTGTCTTGAGTTCTTCAGCCTGCATTGTTAAGGAAGAAAGAAGAGGGAGGCCCAGGGAGATCCTTCAGCATCCTATAATAAAGTAGTTCATGGCACAATTAAAATGACGTAGTAGGACAGTAACATGATATGCTGAATTTAAATAACTAAAGCTGATTAAGGAGGACATCAGAATTAAATGCTTGATGGAATTGACATAACAAATCCAAGATGGCCTCTCCGCGTTTCAGTTGAGAGATGGTGCCAACCACTGATATTTTCCAGGCAAATCTATTGATAGATAAAACATTTTTATAGACTTTCCATTATTCCTTGTAGCCATCAGCTTTTAATTTTCTCTTTCTAGTTAATATACTTGTGTATAATTTAAACAGAAAACTGTTCTGTTTCATCATAAAAGATTTGCCTGTTACTTGGGGTGTGTAAATCAAGCAGACAGCACAACATTCCTGAACTTGTTTTTTAAGGCATTTGTTGACAACAACAGAAAAGAAGATCACAGACACCGCCAATAAGCGTGGACATCAATTATTTTTTAATTGTATAGGAGTACAGTACACTAATTAAAACTAGTATATCTTGCAATGCCAAAGGCAAAATTAATTATTAATTTTTATTAATATTCAGAAGTAGCACAAGGAATGCATTAATAAAGATTTGGTGGTTGTGACTGAGATCTTGTTTAGCTTTATATTTTAGGGGAAAGAAAAAAAAAGAAAAGATTTGCTGGCTCGATCTGAATAGCAAAGCCTGTACCGGAGGGATGATCTTTATTGAAACAGAACTTGCTCTCCAGAGTTCGGTATTTAGCGACAGAAGATGAGATGTGGAGGGAGTTTATGTGAAAACCCTCAAAGCTTGTCTATAATGGTTTGACTTGACAACTCTACATTCACCTGCAAAATTGTTATTGTTACCTCAGATACTTTTTGGTTATGAAATCGGATATTTTAGTTAAGCCATCTTGACTTGACATTTAATAATTCATTTAGGAGCCGTGCACAGAATATCATCCAGCTCACCAGATCTGAGATGAGCAGAATTAGTTTCACGCACTAAAAAGATTTTGACAAGAGTTTCTCCTCTTCCCTCTCCCCTTCCTCCTCCCTTTCTTCTCTTCTCCTCCTCTCTCCCCACTCCCTCCTCCTGCTTTTCTCCCCTCCTCTCACAGTCAGAAGAGAGTCTCTCAGGCTCCCTGGTCCCATCTGGCAAAGACAGACACATATTCGTAGTTTTTAGACTGTAGACTTTAAGCCAACCGAGGGGCAACCCTCAGACCATGTAGGATGTACACGGGCCATCAATCTGAGTACCCTTTTGTGTAATTGATGGTCTCTCCATTTATGCAGCCTCTGATTAGAGAACCTTCACGTCTGCTTCCTTGAGAAGGAATTTTGCCTTTTCAAAAACCTTCAATGAAACCGAAATTCTCCACCGTGCTGTGGTGGGAAGGCTGCCTGAGGAAGGGTAAGCTCTTAAGCCACAAGCTCAAAGATTCCCTAACACATGTCCACCCTGGATGGAACCATCAGACCTCACCTCCTCCTTTGCCAACTGTGTGGGGAAGACTTTGCCTCCCACGGCCCAGTCCTGTATGTTCACAAATCTTTAAGGGTGAAAAGGAGAGGAACGGAGCGTTCACAGCTTCAAGGAAGCTACCAGCAGCGGTAGGCAAAACTGTATGGTACAGCATATGCACAGTTCATGCCTTCTTTCACACCTCGGAATACAACAGGACTCCCCGGCAGGCTCAAGCTGTCACCATTCCCATGGGAATGCAGCTCTCTGAAGAATCTTTCTTCCACCTGGTGGTCCACCTTCCAGAACGCTGCTCCTGGGAAACAGCATTCAGCCAGCCTGCGAAGGCAGGTGTTCCCTCAGAGGTGTTGGGAAACTGTTTTTGAAAAACTAGGCGGAAAGGGGAATCTGACGTCACACTGGCAACCTCTGGCTGGACTCATGCATCTCAGTGTAGAGGTGGCCATGCATTCAGAATCAGCATGGAATGCCAATGAATGCCTTGTCATGTTGGTTCATTTCATGCCACTGTGGTGCAGTGGGAGATGAAGGATGCTTGCTTCATCATGGGGGTGTGGGATATATCAGTTACCTCTAGGTGATGCCAAAGGTAGCTGGGTGGTCCCAGGCTCTGACTCTTAGGAACTAGGATCCTTAGTGACCCATATCAAGAGAGCACTGTCGTCACTTGTTTGTTTTTATTCCTCCAAAGTCACATGGAAAAAATGTCACAGTGTGTACCAGTTCTTTGTGAGACATCGTGATGAGTTTTTTTTTAAGTTGATTTTTAAAAAATTAATTCAGATCGCAAACACTTATGGAGCATTGACACTATTCCAAGAGCTTTGACAGGCCCTAGGGATTCAGAATAAATCAAGAAGGTAAGTATAGCAGTTAGCTCTTGCTGTGTAACAAACAACTCCAAAACTTGGACTTAAACAACAGTTATGTATAACTAGCCATGTATGTGGGTTAGCTGGGCTCTGGCTGACCTAGAATAGGCTTGACTAGGCAGTTCTGCTAGTAAGTGTTTTTCTCTTTCCTACTGCCGACCTTGTCCAAGCTCTTCCATGCACTAACTCTGTGACCTTGTGTAAGTAACTCACTCTTTCTAAACCTCAGTGTCCTCACCTACAACATGTAGATGAAAACAGCCCTTGGGATGGCTGTGAACATCGGTGAGATGTAGTCCATGGGAAACACTCTGTACAGACTGGCCATTAGCTTCCTTATTGATCTAGTGCACACATTGACGTAGAAGCTGGCAGAGACCCAAGCTGTGTCCTCCCTTGTTGCAGATGTAAGTCCTGTTAATCATGGGCTTTCATCTTGCTTACAGCTATGTGACATGGCTTTTTGAAGCAGATTGAGGGGGGGGGGGAGATTTATTTTCCTAAATCATGTTTACGTGTTACTGATTCTTTGTTTCCTGAATTAGGGACAAGTTAAGGGAATTAAGGGTACATGTCTAGAGAGATGGGCAGAGGAGAGAAAAGTTTGTGGGAGTCGCTTGCAACACACAAATGTCAGAACTTATCCAGGAATCTGGCTTCAAAGTCAAGTGTAGTACTATTTCACTGTAAGCGAGAGGGACAGCCCCAGAGTAGAGCTGAGTGAGGCTCCTTTTCCCAGATCCTAGAGTCAGGCAAGTCCTTGACAACCTCATCTTGATTATATCAAGAGCTCCTGGTAGGAGGAGCTCTGGTACCCAACATGGGAACCCTGAGCATGTCATGTTAACGGAGGCTGTGCTGAGAGCACAGCGCCTCAGAAGTCCTACAGCTGTTGGAAATCAGGTGTTGTCTAAGGGAGTTTGTGATGCTTGCTCTGAACTGCTCATTCTCTGCAGGGGAGCTCCCTTCACCTGTGGGGAAGAGTTCTCCTCTCAGGGGCTTATGGTGCCACCTGTAGAATGAGGACAGGTCCTAGAGCTGCAGAAATGCCTCTGGTTCCAGCACCTGTGTTTAAGCAGAGCATGAGATGGTGTCCAGAGTGGCTGACTAAACTTCACAGTCACTGGAAAGATCTAAACCAGGCTTCTGGCCAAGCGAGCCTTAACCCGAGACCACATAGTTTTGTTTCTTCTTATTTTTTTAATTATCAAACAATTTCACTTTAGATATGGACTCACATATAGATACATATCTATTTTATTTTTATCAAAACCCAGTTTACTTGTCCCCTCCTCTGGAAAGCCTCCCCCAACAATCCCATTGGTCACCTCCACACAAACACCCACTCCATCCCTTGTTCATACCTCAGATACTCTTACATGAAGCAACATGCCCCCTAAAGCCCAATTTGCAGCTGTTTTTAGATGCACTCTTAACAATTCAACTGACAGAATGCAAAAATGAAAGAAAAATTTCTACATTGTAATATTGTCATGAAAATTGGTAAATACTAGTGCACAGGAGAACTAATGCTTTGTGTGTTTGAAACTTTTTTTTAAGAATGATATCTTTTTTATTGAACATAGCGATTAACTTTATTACTTGTTTAATTATGTCTTTTTGATGGAAGCAGAAATGCAAAGGAAGGTACTGAAAAATAACATTAAATAATTATATTTTGTTAGTTGTAACAGTAGGTATTGGATTTGTGAATTTTTTAAACATTTTTCCTGTACATCAATTGGTAAATATAAAAGTAAATAGTATTCTATTAATTCTTTAAATAGATTTGAATGACAATTTTTAAAGAATGATACTTTGCAGATACTAAATTTTATGATATTATTTTTCTTTTTTATTTTTCAAATTTATAAATTTTCTATGGCATTTATTTTGTGTTAATATTCTCTTTTCAGATGGAGACCATTTCTACATGTTGAAATATATTGACAAATATAAGTATAAATATGTACTTCAGCAAAAAACAATGTTATGAAAAATATTGGCAAGCATGATTTAAGAAATTCTGAAGAATTCCTTGGAATCCTATTTTTTGTTCCTGAATATCAAGGATTAATATCTATATATAAGAAACCTAGCTTTAAAATAAAGACACAAATAGCTTAAAAGAAAGAGATAAAAAAGTGTATCATGCAAAAACTAATTACAAAGAGACTGACATAGGACTAAATTAAAAGACAAAGTGGACTTCAGTACAAAGAGAATTACCAGAGATGGAGACATTTCTTAAGGATATAATGCTCAAATCTTCAAAAAAACATGACAAACAAACATGTATGTACCTAAAAATATATCCTCAAAGTACATAAAGCAAATAATAATTGAATTAAAAGAAAAAAAGACAAATACAAAATACAGTTGAAGATTTCAACACTCCTCTCTCAAAATGAGCCTTCCTATGTTGTTGGTGGGAATGTCAATTGCTGCAGCCACTGTGGAAAACAGTATGAAAGTTTCCTTAAAAAATTGAAAATAGAGTTGCCATATGATCCAGCAATCCACTCCTGGGCATATATCCAGAGGAAACTAATTTGAAAAGATTAAGCACACCCCAATGTTCATAGCAGCACTATATACAATAGCCAATACATGGAAGAAGCCTAAATGTCCACTGACAGATGACAGAAGAAAGAAGGTCTATATATCTATATCTATGTATCTATATATAGATCTATATATTGATATATGTATATAGGAATACTACTCATCCGTAAAAAAGAATAAAATATTGCCATTTGTATCAACATGGATGGATGTAGAGGTTATCATACTAAGTGAAGCAAGTCAGAAAGGGAAAGACAAATATCATATGATATCACTTATATGCTGAAACTAAAATATGATACAAATGAACTTATTCACAAAACAGAAACAGTTTCACAGACACAGAAATACAAGCTTATGGTTACCAAAGGGGAAAGGGGGTGGGGAGGGATAAATTAGGAGTTTAGGATTAGCAGATACAAACTACTACATATAAAGTAGATACTCAGCAAGGTCCTACTGTATAGCACAGGGAAGTATATTCAATATTCTGTAATAAGTCATAATGGAAAAAGTAATACATATATGTATGACTGAATCCCTTTGCTATACACCAGAAACTAGCACAACACTGTAAATCAACTATACTTCAAAAAACAAAACAGAACAAAACAAAACACTCCTCTCTCTATAATTGGTAGAACAAGTTTAAAACTTATAAGGCTACAGACATCTTTAATATTGTTGTCAATCAATGGAACGTAATTGACATTTGTTGAATACTTCACCCAATAGCAGCAAAATACGTTTTTTTCAGTTGTGCATAGAACATTCACCGAGATAGATGACATGCTGAGTGATTTAAAAATGTGAATATATTTTAAAGGACTGGAATAATATAATATAAATCTCAAATATAATAGAAATCAATAAGAAGATATCTGAAAAATTTCCAAATACTTGGAAAAAAAATGGGTCTTGGAAATTCATGGATCAAAAAAGAAATCACAAGAGAAAATCCAAAATAGTTTGATTGGACTAGAGTTGAAAACACAACATAGCATATTTATCAGATGTGGCTAAAGCAGTTCCTTAGAGGAAAATGTATAGGAATCAATTTCTTATTTTAGGGGAAAAAAAGGTCTAAAATAAAAGAAAGAAGCTACATTAAAAAAGAAAGCAGATACAATCCAAACAGCTAGAAGGAAAGAAATAATAAAGAGCAGAAGTCAGCAAAAATAGAAATTTATAAACTTTGGGGGAAAAAATCAATGAAACCAAGAATTATTCTTTGATCAGATGAATAAAATCACCAATCTTCTAGACAGAATGATCAAGGTAAAAGAGAAGACATGGATGGACAATAATAGGAATGAAAGCAGGGGCATTACACAAATCCTACAGACATTTAGAAAATAGTAAAGGAAATAAATACTGTGACCAATTTAATGTAAATAATTTCAGCAATTTAGAAGAAATGAAGACATTAAAAAAAAATACAAACTGCCAAAATTGACACAAGAAGAAACAGAACATTTAAATAGCTCTATATAGATGAACCACGGCCAAAAAAAGAAAAAAAAGGAATTAACTTCTCACAATGAAAACTGCAAGTCCAGATGGCTTCATTGAATCAAGTATTTAAAGAAGTGGTATTGCATCTTGTGTGGGAGTTCAGTTTTAACGTCCCCATCAGGATTCTTAACTCCAAGCATCAGAAGTGAAATCAAACTAATTCAAGATCAAAAACAAAAGATTACCGAAAGGATTTTGAGACACCTTTCTATCCAGCAGGACTGTAGAGACAACTTTAGGAGTTGTGTGACTGGAAAGGATGCCTCCATCACTCCACGGAAGCCCAGCCCTTATGGCCAGCACCGCCAACACCACAGACCCTACACATCCACCCCTTGTGTTGTCACTATGCTATTGATGCTTCAGGAAATAAGATGGGGACACTCGCTGCCCCCACCGTCTCTAAAATGATTTCACCCAGCGCCCCCTTCATTGTTTCATTAAGGTTTAATCCAAAGACTCATGTCCCTGTGCCCTATTTGCAAGGGAAGTTAGGAAAATACCTCGTCATTTCAGCCTCTGTGGAGGCAGTCTCACAAAGGTGAGACTGAGCTCAGATACAGGAAGGGACATCATCAGATGTTGGGGCAAGTGTAACACCATATGCTCCATCATGCACGCACGTCAAAAGAAAAATGTCTCATCTAAATTGCCCTTCAAAATCCCTTAAATCACTCAGTTTACACCCATGAACAAACATACCTGTTTTCAATACATCTAAGAGGGCTGTTTTTTTCACCAGGGTTGGAAGAATTTGTTGCTATATTTCCTGAGCAGTAGATGATGTAACTGGATTGCACTGAAGCCACAGAAGGTTTTCAACATATATTTATTTATATGAAAACCTCACACTGACACCAGAGTAGTGAAACGCTCACACTGCAGCAGACTGAGGGGATGGCAAATGTGACCAGACACTCTACTTAGATTATTATTTTCCTTTTTCCTTCATTTTATCCTTCTGCAGCACCTCCCAGCCCCACCACTTTCCTCCTCCTCCGCCCCCACCTTTTCCTCCTTCTCTTCTGCTCTCTCTTCCTTTCTTCTGCGAAGAATCCGATCAGTTGCTTACATGATGCGAATTGGCTGTTGTTCCATCTCCCTGACTGCTGAAGCAGAGGGTTCATGAACACTTTCTTAGATCCTTCTCTTACATCAATCTCAGGGACAAAAAAAAAAAAAGTTGGCCTTTTCCTTTTACAGATGGGCAAGCTGAGAACCAGAGAGAGACCAGACTCTGTCTAAGGTAACAGAACACGGCTGTAGCCAATACTCGAGCCCAGGCTGCTAACTCACACATCTTCTTGTATATACTTTCTTACTTTCAAGAGTCCAGATTTTGCAGGTAGGAGGCTGGACTCTTGGCATCAAGAATTCCACAAAGCCATTGTTCTGAATTTATCTCCTGTTTCCCAAGCCGGTGATAAGAATATCTTAGAAACTGGATTTTTCTATAAAAAAATTTTTTTTCTCCATGTGGACTGTATACATTCTGCCTCAAATTCTCTTTGACAGTTTCACAGTTTAAAAATACTTGAGTATCTCTTGAATGCTGTTTCTCCTCCTCATTGTAAAAGGGCACGTTTCCCTTGTATTTGCTCCAGGAATGCCTCCCCCTCCTGCCGGAGCCCTTGCCACTTTCAGCCTCCCACTCCTAACCCCTGATTTTCTCCCTGCCTCCTCTGCCTCTTTTCAGAGTCCATGTTTGAATTTATTCTCTTCAAATGAACTCCAGTGTGTGCAGGAAGAACTTCGACTTCTTTCTTCATGCCCTTTGCCAGCCCTCAACTAGACGCAAGTATGAAAACAGAAGTCCCAAACATCTGAAAATGAATCCTTCATCCTGCTGTCCTGGAAAATAGATATAGCAGCTGGACCACCCTCCATGAGGGCCTTATGTGGGTGAGATGGGGGGAAAAATGGCACATGGAATGATCTGGAGGTTGATCTAAATAATGGTCAGCAATTTCAGACCCTACACTGACTTCTGTTTTCCTTCTGGGACTCTGGAGCAGAGGGTTGAGATCAGCATAATCTTCGATTTACAGCCTATATTCATCATTCATCTTTGCCAAACCTATCTTTTGATTTGCCTGTTTATTTATTCTTTTAACGCCACTTCCTTACCCCCACGGACAACCACTGCAGGGTGTTTAATGCTGTCTTTCGTCTACGTTCTTGGTTCTTGGCAAGTGCATATCGTTACCAGTGTGAATGTATTTTAATTTATATAAATGTTAAGATCCATATTGCCCTGGGCACATATAACCCATGGCTTTGAATTATCTCACATTTCTATATATTACCTATCTTCCCAGGGCCAGACCAACAGGCTCCCAACTCCGGCCCCCGCAATGAATGCTGTGACCAACATCCACGTGCCCCTTAGAACTGCTTATGAGTACTTTGGGAGGGTCCAGTGCTATGGAGCCTGGGTTGTAGGATATAGTGCTTGCTACAGTAGGCCACCCTGACAGTCTATTCAGGACCAACGGAGCCCCAGATGCTGGCAGTGTTGGCTGCCAGTGGCTCTCAACTGAGTCCCTCCCCAAGGGACTGAGGGAGCTGTGTCACTTGAGGTCCAAGGCCATCCCAGCTCACGAGCTCCCTGTAGAATAAAGTGACAGGTGAGGCCCTGGGATGACTGCATTCCAGTTCAGCCTCTACCAATTTCACTCCCCGGGACGTTGATTCCGAGCATGCTCGGCACACACTGCTCACTCTTACCATCTGTTTGCCAGGGAACTTAGCTGCGTCGTGAGCAGCCTGTGCCTTTAAGACAGCTAAGTAGTCATGGACACACCAGCACAGCATAAGCGTAATGTATTCCCTCACCCCTGCAAACACTGGGGATGTGCTAGCAGTCCCATTTTTGTAAATGCATTAGGTATAAAGTGGTATCTTTTTTTTTTATTTGCATAGCTCTGATTACTAATGATTTTCAGCCTCTCTTTTTATACTTATCAGCTTTTGAAGTTTGCTCTTCTGTAAATTGTCTGAACACACAATTTGATCATTTTCTCTTGTGGTTACTGTCTGTCTACGTATTCATCCCTTCTCAGTTTAAAATATTGCAAAATCTCCCATGTTTTCATTGGCTTATGAATGCATCTGAGGTGTCCTTCAGTGAACCAGAAGCCATCCTGTTGAAGTGAGCAAATCTATCAGACACCATTGCCTATCTTTTGAGTTTCTAAAAAAAATTCTGTTTAGAAAATATCCCCTCTCCCTAAGTCACAGCAATATTATATTTCCTTTTAATAATTATTTACATATTTACACCTTGTCTTTTCACATTTCAGTCCATTCAGAGACCACTTGAACGTGATGTTAAGGAGACATCTTCCTTTGCATTTCTCTGTGGAGTGATCTGGTTTTCTCAAAAACACCTGAGAATAAAATTAACCTCCCTTGTGATCTGTGGTACCGTCTTTCTACTGGTCTGCTTATTCTTTGCCAATACCTCATTGTTAATCCTGCTGTGACTTTGCAATATGACTTTATATTTGATACAACTCTTAAGCCTTTAATCTCCTTTCAAAATTATTGAATTAGCTATTTTGTATCATAATTTCACTTAATTTCAGAGCCATTTTAAAGCACATTTAAATTTTAGAGCAAATTTGTTAATTTTCTCAACAATCCAACTGGAATTTATATTTGGATTGAATGAAATTTACAGATTAAGTACAGGAGACTTGGCAGGTTTATAGTGTGACCATGTTTATAATATTACACTGTTATCATCAGAGTTTTTCAAGTATTATTTCTGTAACTTTTTATGTGTTGCTGCCATTGTGAGTGATATTTTATTTTTTTAATTTTATTTCCTCGTTGGTTACAGTTGGTAAAATGAAATACTATTGATTTTTGTAGTTTGATGTTCTATCCTGCTATCTTGCTGAACTTTCTTATTAATGAAAACTGCTCTTCTGTTGATTATGGATTTTTCTTTTTATGTGTTTGTTTGGGAGATGAACATATCAACTGCAAATGATGATGGTTGAAACCATCTCCTTCCAGTCTATGGTCTTCTCACTTATCTCTTCCAATTACTGGCATCGTGGAAAACTGGTTGTACTTTCCAATTTATTTTCCTCTATCTTAAGGAAAAGAAATGGCCTTTTGTTCTCAGTTTGCAAAAGAGTTTAAGCTATAAGTAGATGTTCATACTTTAACCAAAACGTGGAGGATATAAGCATGCTAACTACAGATGCACTAACATGTCCCTTTCAATCCCTTCCCTGACCCCCTTTGCAAAGGTTTCTGTTCCAATGACTATTTCCTGGAACTTTAGTTACAAACCTCGGCCTTAGGAGGCCTCCCATGTTTCCACGCACACTCATGCACTTCTGTCATCACCATAAGAAGAACGTGCCTAGACCAAGGAGGATGAGAGACTCTTGGAGCCAAGTTGCCCCAGTTAGGTCCGGCTCAGGTCAGTTGAGTCCAGCCGACTTGCAGATGCAGGAGTGAAGCCAGCTCAGCCAAGGTCAGAGGAGCCGCCCTGTCAAGACCAGACAACTCTGGGTCATTCCACAGATGTGTGAGCCCAGAAAATGCTTATGGCTGCCTGCACTGAAAATCTGTGGCTTTTAGTTACGCAGCAATTGCTGACTGCAAAGGGTCACGTATCAGTGCTCTCTTTGTTATCCCAGGTACAAATTTCAGCCAATAAGAGGAAGCCCTCCCCTCAACCCTTTGCTCACTGAGGCCCCTCCCTTTCCCCCACACTTTCCCAGCCTGCAGGCTGGTGAGTGCACCACCTTCGCAGCCACACACTGCCAGCACAGCTTAGAAACAGTATGGGTGCAATCCCACTCCTGGGCATATATCTGGAGGAAACTCTAACTAGAAAAGATACATGCATTATTTACATAGCAGCAGTATTTACAACAACAAAGACATGGAAGCAACCTAAATGTCCATTGACAGATGAATGGATAAAGATGTGGTGTATACACACACACACACACACACACACTATGTATATATAAATACACAATATGTATATATGTATATATACACACACACACACAATGAAATACTACTTGATATATATATAATGGACTACTATTCAGCCATAAAAAAGATTACAATAATGCCATTTGCAGCAACATGGATGAACCTGAAGATAGTCATACTAAGTCAAGTAAGCCAGGAAGAGAAAGGAAAATACCACATAAAATCGCTTATATGTGGAATCTAAAAACATGACACAGTGCACTTGTTTACAAAACATAAATAGACGAAGAGACATAGAAAACAAACTTATGGTTGTCAAGGGGGAAGGGGGTTGGGGGAGGGAGAAATTGGGAGTTCGGGATTTGCAGATACCAACTACTACATATGAAATAGATAAACAACAAGGTCCTACTGTCTAACACAGGGAATTCTATTCAATACCTTATAATAGCCTATAATGAAAAAGACTATGAAAAAAAATAGATACGTATAACTGAATCACTACGCTGTACATCAGAAATTAACACAACATTGTAAGTCAACTATATTTCAACTAAAAAAAAAGAAGAAAAAAAGAAATAGTGCTGGTAGCTCCCTGGGTCCACCTTGGGTCATTTCCCTGGGATGTAGACATGGCTGAGTTCCCCAGGGGGACCCAGGGAGCCCTGATAACTGGACCCCAAACTCTGCCCTAACAAAAAGGAACCCCAGATATTCTAAAGATGTCCTGTGCCTCCAAAGCTCTTTGGACCCATAAATGGTTGTATGCACCAACCCTCACTTGAGATTCCCCCAAGGGAAAAAAAGAGCAATTTCGAGAAAGGCCCCAGATTTGGTAGGTTTTTGTCACCGAAGAGGGATTTGCCAACCCTTCCTTCTATTTCAACTTTGGCAAGTGGCTTTGCTGCAGAGGGATGTCAGAACCCGCAGCTGCCAGGTTGGTGAGCCCAGCCAGCATCCTTGTTCAGGGACCACAGCTTTTTTTTTTTTAAACTAATTCTTATTGTTGTCCACTTCCCAGTTTTGCTGCTGCGCTGTAGATCTCAGTATGAATTTTAGTTGAAAATGCTGCAAAAACAAAAAGGTAATGCCACTTCCCACACTGTTTCAAAAGGGTTTTAAGTGGAAAAAGGTATTTAGTATTTTTAATAAGCATCTTCAATACTATTGAGTTGGTTTCTTTGTTCATATCACAAGATTAATTATGCTGTCAGACACTTTCAAGGCCTGCTTAACAAAGATTCAGTGATATAATGGTTTGCTTTGCACTGCCTTTTTTCTGCATAGCAATCACAATCAGCATTAGACAATTTAAAACCCTTTCACCAGCCGGAAGTTCTGAAGAGCCTTTTAATCAACAAAAGTAATTTTGCAAACAACTAGATACAGCATTTTTCATATTAACTAACTTGCATTTAAACTCTGCAGGCTTGATTCTTCCCAGGTCTCTGATTTCAGGAAACTGGGTTATTCCGATGGCCTAGAATTTGAAAGTGGGGAGCACAACACACTGTCTGCCTTGGGTACCCCCAAATTTCTACGTCCCATTACCCTGCTCTGCTTATTAAAAAGACAGCGTTGGTACGCAAGTGTAATTCATTCATATTAATGATCTCTTAATATACATATTTGTCTAATCAGTTAAACTCTTTTTTTGTTTTTAATTTGGTTGTCCAGAGGGCTTCATCTTGCTATTTTTAAAAAACTACCATTTGTGTTAGTGTGTTGTAGTTTTCTGTAATTATTATTTTTTAAAATTTGCTTGGTTTTTGGTTATTTTATTTGTGTCTGCCTGGAATTAGAATAGTCTACCAGCACCACTTTTGAGATTTTGAAATCCAATTTTTTTTTTGAGATTGGCAATAATTGAATTGAAGCCTGAGTTTCTGGCTCACACAGCAGCAGCAGCACCATACATACAAAACTGAAGGTTGTAAAAAACAAATTTCTTCCGTATAGCACAGGGAACTAACTATATTCAATATCTTGCAATAACCTTTAATGAAAAAGAATATGAAAACAAATATATGTATATATACGCAAGACTGGAACATTATTCTGTACACCAGAAATTGACACATTGTAACTGACTATACTTCAAAAAAAAAAAACAAAAAACAAAACTGAAGGTTGTGAGGTTTAGTGCTTGAAGGATTTGGAAGCCAGAGTAGGGAGACACACTTAGCTTTTTTTTTTTAATCAGGCACATTTTTTAAAATGAAACTAACCTGTTAATGACACCTTTAAAACATTCATTTAAAAAAAAAAAAAGAGAGAGAGAGAGGAGGAAAAGAAGGCTCAGCCAGCAGCGGTAATTTGTACGGTGGCTGTGTGTAGTAATTAGCGACTGCAGCCGAGATTCCCGCACCCCAAGCCCCCGTGTGTTTGACACTATTTCAACCTCGGCGAGAAGTGACCCAGGGATCTGGAGCCACAGGACACGAGGAGCAAGTCCTGTCACAAGAAAGAACAGGGTCAGGAGACGCAACTAATGAAGTCATAGCAACTGGTCCGCAGAGCCAATCCGAAGAGGCGCCAATCTGTAAATGAGGATATAATTAGCAGAAAAAATAACATGCTTTGGTTGAATTCGAGGGGAGCCTGTAATGACTGGATATTGAGAAAGATTCCAAAAGATTAGAGCAAACATTATGCAACAAAGAATACCTAATTAGGGGGGGAAAAGTGAATATGCCTTAATTAGAGGGAAATACATGATTGAAAGACGCAGACTTGTCTTTTAATATGAACGTGGTAATGAAGGTTAGTGTGGATCTCCTGGTTTGCCAGAGCAAAAGGGCTCGGAGAATGAGTGGGAGCCGAGCACGCATCTCTTTGCTGATGGCGCTTTTTCTACAGGGAGGCTCACAGAGGCCCCAAGCGGGTTTTTTTGCCCCATGGAGTTGAAGGTCTGAGGTGCCCACAGCACAGGCAGCTAGCTGGTGGTCTTGGGCCCCGAAGCCTCCTGCCTCCTAGGACAGGAGCATCCTCATGACTTGCCATGGAGCTTAAAATGCAGAAAACAGATCATTAAGCACAAAAAAAAAAAATCTGAGTGTCCACGTGTCAACATCTAGGAAATTTGGATGGTTTCCTTTCAGATGGGTAACTGGCAAGGTGTGGATTTTGTTCAGAGGACTGAAACAGACCCATTGGATTCCCACTGGCACTGCGGCAGGGCCCTGGGAAATATTAAGTCCATGACAATGAGAAAAGACTTTTCTCCACTGCCCTTCCTTCACTGAAGCAGGCATTTCAGGATACGAACAGCAGTTAATTTTTCCCCTAATAGACAAAGTACATGTTGTTTTAGTTCCTGTCTTTTTCCCTTTTTTTCCCCCCAAACTGTTCTGAGTATTGATTTTCATTTATTTTACACCATTCTTAATTGTCATCATTTGGCTATCTATGCCACATCCCCCTGCTTAAATATACCCTGTCAATTTTGCGGCATATTTATAGATTAATTTAAATGTGTTTTTAAATTTATGGCTGCCTACCTTTGGTATGTTTGTAACATTAAAATACTTATGGTACAGAATTTTTTAATTAAAACTATTCATCAAAGAAAGTCCAGGTAGCGAGCATCTCCTTGTGCGGTGGGGGTTCTGGCAGCCACAGCAAGCAAAATAATAGGTCAATTAAAAAAAATCTAAAGATAGCGTTTCCAAAGACCCACTTGTTTAATGAGCATTTCCCAACCGATCCCCTCAAATTAAATTATGAACTTGGTTTTTTGTTTTTTTTTTTTTTAGTTATGGGCATCAGGGCTGCATGTGGCAGAAGCAGAAAGAAAGAAGCTTAGGAAGACAGCAGAGGAAAAAGGCTGTCTGCACACCAGGCTTGCTTCTAAAGGTCTGGCCGGGAGGGCAACAGACACCACTTTTTGGAAATTGATGCCTGAAACTGCTGTGAAGTCCACACTTCCTTGTATCCCAGTGTCTGGGGTCTGCACGGCCATGCCAGCTTTGTTTGGACCTCTTAAAACCCACAGCCTCACCCTGGCGGGCCCTTGGAGGAGAGGACACCGGTCTCCTGCCACTGACACACTTCCTTTCGGCACTCACTGGCTAGAAAAAAATCTCCTCCGTCCTTTGCCCGTGTGTGGTCCTAATTCACTCTGCTAAACTGTCAGCTGTCTGGGGAGCAGGAGAACCGTCTGAAACACACAGTGCATCTCTGGCGCTCTTAGCAGGTGCCTTCCCACTGACACTGATGTGGCTGTTTCTACAGAGATCACGATGCAGAGCAGGAGCACTGGCCTGAAAGGCCACTCCGACGAGGCAAACACGTGATTAACACAGTCGGAAAGCCAAACAGCACGCCCGAAATGCAGTTGTGGGGCTCTGTGTCAAAGCCCTGGAAGTAACCAGGCGCTCTGGGACTCTCTGACCAGGAATGGGTAAAAAGGCAAGTTCAGTGTCACATCCTTGACCAGGCAGGCCAAAACCTGTGCTCGATGCTGAGTTTCTGAAATTCCTTAGTCTTCCTGTCTTACTCTATTTTCGATGTGCCTTCGCTTTTAGTTTTTTCCTCCTATTTAATAACTTTTTTTTTTAAAAAAAGTGTAGAACGTGGACCCCAGATCTCGGTAGTAAGTTTCACGTTTCCTACCCTTGAACATTTCCTAAAAGCAAAGCGATGTTTTTCATCAGTATCCATATTTTTTAAATATTTGCTAAATGTTTTTTCTATTTATTGCTCCTTACAATTTTTAAGTCCACCTTCTTGCTTAGGTTATCCCAGATTCAGCCATATGAGAATGTTGCTTATAAACAGAATATGATTTTTTTAAATTAGCAAATGATTTGTGACACTTCTTTAACAGATACAGGATGGATAAAATTGATTTACACCCTTTTTTTTTCATGGAAAGAGCTTGTTATGTTGTCATAGACAACGTTGGGCCACATAGACAAGAGATGCCTGTGTGAGCAACTTAACACCCGATTGTTACTTTAACTTTTAGTCTCCAGCTGACTTTTGGGGCAGAAATGTTAGTGATGGGGCTAAATTTCAGTCCCCCAACAATGCAACGCTTTTCAGAGTGTTCTAACATTACTTAGATCATGCCGAATTTATTTTGAATCAGATGTTGGGAAAATGAGACCTTTCTATCAATTTGTTAGTTGGCTGGCTGAACACAGGGCAGCTGGATGATGGCCCTCTCGGCCTCCTCCTGAGGCTTGGGCCTGTCCGGGGATGTCGAGGGAGCAGAATCCGCTGATACATAAACGGGTGGGGTGGCCGATGGGAAAGCTGTCTTGTGCATGTCCTGCCATTCACTCCCTGATTTATTTCCGACGCGAGCCTTTATCAAAATGTCCCCACTGACAAGAGGGGGCAAAGGCAGATAATAATAGAGAGCTAATGGAGCAGGGCTGCATTGGAATTGGACCAAAATCCTCCTTTTACCCGACTCTGAATGCTAAATGAATCACTCAGATTTATATGGAGGTGGAAGCTCTATGGGGTCCGCATCGGGGCAAAATAGGGTTACAATTCAATAAATAAGACGCGTGGCAATGCTTTATTGACTAATGAACCCACCGTGCCGCCAACTGCTGTATTTTACCATCGTCGACCATAACTGCCTGGCAATTACACGGCAAGTGTTTGCTAAAGACTCTCTTTCCCCCAGATCTGGAAGCAGGTTCAGCGAGAGGAGCTCCGGAGGAAGCAGGTTGCACACCTTTCCGAAGTCTTCTGGGGATAGAAGCCAGGCACCGACAAGAACGGTGCAAACAAGTTGATGCTGCTATTTTTAAATAAGCTGTTATTATTATTGACGTACAGAGTTTGCCGTGGGTGGGATGACAAAGCCTGGGAGCCAGAGTTGCTGCGAAGACTTGCACTAGAGAGCTTGCTAATGAGAAGCAGCTAAGTGCAGAGCTAAATGCTGGCCACCTTCCTTTTCCGCTCCATCTTCTTTGGCGCAGCGCTGAGCCGCTGACCGGCGCTCCATCCGAGATCTCTTCCGTCCTGCCATACCCCAAACATTTCGTCTGTGGACTTGCCACGTCATCAGGTAAGGTGAGGACTCGAGGGCAAGAGGCGGGAAATGGCGGAGATGGTGGCTGTTTCCCAATAGCTAGGGGTATTTTTACATCAAAACATTGAGTGCTCACCATGGTAGGTGGCCCTGCTCCCACATCCGCAGTCCACACGTGCCCTGATGCAGGAGGTAGAGCAGCTCTAGTGTGGCTCTTTGCACCCCTGTGTGCACACACATATGTGGACATATATGTGCACACACACACAGAGTGATGGGCTATGTCTCCTCCCAATTGTTCTGTGCCTTAGTGCGTTTGAAATGAACTTCGGTTTACGAAAGTTCACTGCCTGTGGCACCAGGGCCATTTTGTGGTGTAATGGGCATCTGGCGGCCCGAGCAGGGCTGAATCAGCATACAGGACATCCCCAGCATCATGCTCTGAGGCTGGACTGGAGGGGACCAACAGAGCATCCGGGAGCAGGCGACGCTGTTACCCTCGATTCAGAAGGTCTGTAAATGCCACTTAGGATTCTGTTGGCTGCTGTGTAGGGGATGTGCAGGGGAGGAAATATGGAAGCTCATGGATGATTTAGAGTAAAAGCTAGTTGCAAAATGATTCATAGAGTATGTTTTTGTCTAAATTTTTTAACCCAACAAAACATACTGAATATATTTACACGTGAATAAATGTGTACAAATGATCTAGAAAGAGCCACATCAACCCAAGAATATGCTCGTTAATATTATACAGTGCTAACATCATGCCAGGCACTGTTTTAAATTGTTTACGTATACTAACATGCCTACAATACTCACAGTTCCATGGGGCAGTTACCGTTATGATCTTTATTTGACAGAAGAGAACTTTAAAGCACAAAGAGGTGAAGCCACCGGCCCAACCTCACACAGCAGAAACAGCAGAGTGTGGGCTCAACCCCAGACCACTGGGCTCTAGAATCCATGCATATAACCCTCCACCCTCTGCCTCCTGTCCTGACGAGGTGCTGTTCTGATGGGATGAGGCTAAGGATGGTGATCAAAGAAAGCTTCTGACTGATCTCTTACGTCTTAGCTGTTAATTGCTCGAATATGAGCGTCTATTATTTGTGAACTGTGTAGTAAGTCATGCTCACCCAAATCATGCAAGCCCGTTCCAAGTGCCACCTTGTGATGTCAGAGCCCGTGTTTGATTTTATGGTTTGATCAACTTGAGAAAGGAGTACAGTCTCAATTGTGGCAGACTCACAAGAGCTGAGACAGACTTGATTTGTAAGGATCTGTTCTCTCCAGAGATAGGTCATATGATACACAGGGCACTGTACAAGTTTCACTGTGTCAGGTGGTGGGGAACCATCCCCGGGCCCACAGGGTGGACCTGCTGACACAATACAGCATGCTCAGTGGCGCTTCCTGCCACCTGGACACCACGGGTAGCCTTATGCTTTAGAGCAGGACAAATCAATCATGCTAAATCCATATTGTTGATTTATCTCTGGTTGGTTTTTAATATTTTCGATTTACATATAATGAGTTTTCTGGTTGTGGCTTTGTTTACATTTAATTTGCCATCTTGCTTGTCTTTCAGCTGTACAAAAGCTCTGAGTTTCAGTTGCACAAAATGATGAGAGTGATAGAAACAGCCCATGATGCTTCTCCAGCCTCCAGTCACCTTCCTCCTTGTCCTTGGCCACATCCTCCAGGGACACCCATTCCCCATCCTCTCTTTGCCTGCCCTCTTCCCTCCTTGGTGGTCTGCAAGTTCTCTCCTGAGACCAGTTGCTCTTCCAGGACAGTCTTGGGATCCCATTGCCCAACTCATGTCAGACCTTTAGTAGACCTTGTGTTTTAAAACACATTATATGAAGGGAATTGGAAAGCTTTTTTATGCTAAAGAGTTCATGGCCTATGTTGGGGTGGCGTGCATTTTTAAAAGGGCATCATGACGTCATGAATTCAATAGAAAAGAGTCTAAAAATGGCATTTCAGGCATCATAAAACTTAAGGAATATGGCTCCCACCTATCTGTGTATCACATTTACCTTTGGGTGGTGATAAGTGGGGTGGGCTGAACCCAGCACAGTGGGCAGGCAAGATATTTCTGAGCTCTTCAGCTTTTGTGTAAAGGGCATTATGGAGAGGGATGGGAAGAGGGGAAGAGGCCTCAGGGGCATTTGAGGAGAATGACCTTTCCTGGCTTCTGTACCTAGGGCATGCCTCCTGCATGATGGGAGGTTTCAAGGCTATAACCCTGGTCTGTTGCCACGTCCATTTTCTCTCTGAAGTCCATTTTCCCAGCAACAAGTGAAACATTTGAAGACTGTGATCTCCATGGACCTTCTAGTGGGACACCCACAAGACCTGGATTGACTACACTCACAAGATGCCTGGTTCTGTATGCTTTATCGGATTGAATCCCTCCCACCAGGCAGGGCACCCCATCAAGAGTGTGTCACTCGTGAGTTCTCTGTGTTGCCAGGAGTAAGGCTCATCCAACCCTGCTTCCTTGCCAGGTCAACAGGGAAGCATCCGGCTGTGTGGAGGGGACCATTTGCCTCTGCTCAAACTCCAGATCCAAAGCCCAGTGCTGGGGACATAATGGGAATTTGTGACACTCGGTGGAGAACTTTAAGCCCATAAACCATAGATGGTATGTAGTCGTTCATCTGTGACAGACATAATAGGAATAATCGTCACTTAATAAGTAATCCGAAGCTAATTAAATGTTACTAATATACATTACAAAGATTCTTCTTTTTTTTTTCTCACACTCTTTTCAGAATACCCTTCAAGAGCATGTACAGGAGAAGATCCTGCACGTGGAAACTGAGGAAAATACTGGGGAAAAAAAGTCTACTGCCATGAAGCTGAGGAAGTTGTCACTGACTTCTTGACATCCCCTCTGCATCTATACAGGCAGGTGGGTCCACAGGGCTGGAGTGGGGGCTGTGCAGAATGACCCGGACATTGTGCAGACTTACAGCCGGCGTGGCCAAGGTATGGGTCCTGCCCTGCCAGCCCCCACCCCGTGTGGCAGGCAGCCTTTCCACACCTGATTCACCTGTGTGACACTAGGTCCTGAGCAATGCTCTGGAACTACTGTTGAAAACCCTCTGAATCCTTTATACTTGGCAGAATCTGACTCTGGGGGAAGGCTGTGCTCACCCCAGGATGGGGACATGGTGGAGATGCACGCAGGTCTTTCAGATCTGAGGGACCCATTCCCCTAGCTGCTGGGAATGTTGGCAGTAGACAGGCTCTCTGCTGAATTCCTCTCCAAGAATTGCCCTCTGCCATGAAGAGCTGCCTCCTCAAGGGCATACAGAATCCCAGGGGGAAACCCACATCCAATGATAAGTCAGGTGGCTGTACAAAGATAGGGAATTCCAAAGGTCCATCCCAGCTCCAGGCCTCCCTGTGGGGTTGGCCAAGGCTTGGCCGTCACGGCAACCCAGCTCACCTTCTCCCTCTGCTCGGTCCTGCTTTCCTCCCTGCAGTACTGGTTGACTCCGAGAATACTGCTGAATAAGCCTCCTGCCTGAAAATTTAGAGCCCAGAGTTTCTTTCCGGCTCCCCTCCCCTCCAGCCCTGGATGGTGGCTGAGCCGGGAGAAATATGCTCATGGTGCGAGGATTTGATTTTGTGTTCGCATATTCGGTTCTCAGCCCACTGCTGCTCTGAGCTGGGCTCTTCGGAAGCAGAGCCTGAGGAGATGGAGGGAGCAGGGCAGGGCAGGAGGAAGATCCCAACAAGACAGGGTCTCAGGGATGGGCTAGTCTTGGGTCTGTGGGGAGAGGCCAACCACAACTGGAGACCATTGCCTGGCCTTTTCTGTCAGTCAGTCATTGGTTGTAGTTGCCATGGTGATGGGAGACGGGGGCACAGTTTTCCAGGGGTAGCTCCCATGGCAAAGAGCAGTTCTCCAGAGAAGGGGCAACTGAGAGCTGCTACCCACCCTCACTGCTCCGGGGAAACAGGTGGGCCACCACGGTGTCTGTCGTACCACTTGTCCTCATGCCATGGAAGAAACTTGTCTACTCTGAACTGTGTCCACCTGGTCCCAGGGGACTCATTTGACTCATTTCATGTCTAAACTATCATCACAGATCTTTTTTTTTTTTTAAAGAAAATGGCTGCTAACTCTTATATTTACATGTTTAAAAAATTTTTTTGAAAGCCTTTTCTCACCCGCAGTCTGCTCTTTCTTTCCAGACCACATTGAAGTAGGTGGGGTTGGCATCGCGTTTCCATTTCATAGATGGGGAACACTGAGCCCTAAGAGAGGCCAGGCTTCCCCAAAAGTTACCCAGCTATAGAGGCAGTGGTGAGACTCAAACACAGCATTCCTACGTGAAGCTCTAGGTCCTGGGAGTCAGGCAGGGATCCCTCGATACCACTAGCAGTGAAGGAGCCCATGTCATTGTCTGAGCAACTGTCTGAAGCCATCCTGGCCCCACTCATACTGGTCTGAGCTGGGATCTGACCACCTTAGTGACCCTGGGGTGGGACTCCCCTGTAGCCTGGGTCAGCTCACCTCCTTGGTCTACTGCATTCCACTCTGCATCCCACTGGCTTCTTTTCCTTCTAAAGTTCCTACTCCTCAAAACTTCAGCTGGCAATGGTTTCTGGCTTGTCCCTATGGCTCTGGCTTTGATCAGACCTACTTACCTAAAACCAGTCCCTACCTCTGCCCACTAATAGTTTTCTTCCTCCCATTCCTGAAAGGATGTTGGCTCAGCTCATCTTTTGATGCAGGGTCAGGGGTCACTGGCCAGTCTATGGATCTTTGCACTTCTGATGTTCATCCAGACCCAGGTCACATGGCGGGACAACCTGGTACAAAAGGGTGGCTAGTGCCCTTCACAGCATCTGTGAGGACGGGGTCCACACCCTCTCTAGTGCACAGAGCCTGGACTGTC
Source organism: Vicugna pacos (assembly GCF_048564905.1). Classification (NCBI taxonomy): domain Eukaryota; kingdom Metazoa; phylum Chordata; class Mammalia; order Artiodactyla; family Camelidae; genus Vicugna; species Vicugna pacos. The sequence continues at coordinate 18,431,792 of NC_132995.1, forward strand.
ACATCTCACCTGTCACCTGCATGGGGGGCATGTCCTCAGGCTCATGGGTGGTTGCATTAAGGCTCCTTCCAACTCTGAATTCTGTGACCCTAAGGCCCACACTATATCCCTTAGAAACAGACAAGGAGGACAACTCACCAGCTGGATGGTTGGTCCATTTGCTCATGTCTTCCTAGTCAAGCCACAGGCTGTAGACAGGGTCTCAGCAGGCCCTGCTAACAGACAACACACATCAGTTACCTAATGTTTTCCATGGCATGGGTACCTTGCTGTGCACTGGAGTGGGATGGGCCTTAGGGATGTGCAGACCGATTCGTCTTGATAAAGAAGATGAAGAAAGAAGGTGTTTTAAAAAAAATTTAAAAAAAGACATGGAATTTGAGGTCAGAAGACTCACACTGACATTGGCCAACCAAAGGGTCCCTCCAAGCTACTCTCTCTTCATCCGAAAACAAGGACGCTGGTTTGAAAATTGACCAGGGGGATGTTTGTGGGCGTCAGTGATCGGCACAAGTGTGCGCCACGGTGACGGCTTCATGATGTACGTCTAGGAGCGACCTCTCCTGGGCTTGCGGCGAAGGTGGCCCAAGGCCTTGCATCTTTCCTGTCCCTCATTGTCCCTGCCACCTAGTGCCTTCTCTCAGGCATGGCTGTGCCTCTCTCCCCTGCGGTGCAGACAGGCCCCTTCCTTCTGGAGGGCAGCGTGGCACTAGGGGACCCTGTCTCTCAGCTCCAACCTCCGTTCCAGGGGTCTGTGTCCTGTACCACCTTCCCCCCCATTAAGGTTTGTTTCTTTTCAGAAGCCCACACAGAGTGAGGGAAGCCTGCCTAGCCTCCACCTCTCTTACATACAGTAGCTTGTTTTATGACTTTGTTTTAAAAACTATTGGCTTAGGGCGCAATAACACAGATGTCTTTGCCTCACAAGAGAACCGTGAATTTCCACTTCTCTCTCCTCGGTGACAGCTCCATTACCTTCCATGGATAGGCTCTTCTTTGGCCCTGGAAAAAGCAGGGGAAAAAAAAAGTGTTTCTCCCGCAATCGTCCCCCCCCCCCCCCCGGCTAGGGCAACCAGATCAATAGCGCTGGCGCCCACTTTCCATCGGTGGCCCTCCGGGTCCTCAGAGCCAGCCCTGCCGGCAGCCTCCGGGTGGTGGAGGAAGACCGCGTCTGCGTCCCAGAGGGATGCTAAATCCATCGCAAAAGAAATATCTGTTTTCTTGCTTGCGTCCTGCAGGCGTTTCCGTGAGCGGTGGCAACCCAGTGGAGGGGAAACTTTGTTGCCTGCCTTCCTAAATCTTCACCTGCCTGACCTCAGCTTGACAACTTCCTCACACGCGCAGAGAACAGTCAGTGCTCTGTACGGAGCCCAGCGCTCCATCAGCCTCTCCCGCAAATGTCGGAGTCCCGGCTGGATGGGAGGCGGGGAGCAGGAGGCAGATGTACACGCACATCACGGCCCGGGCGCAGCGGCGGCGGACTCAGCCTGTCTTGTGCTCACAGGCAGAACCCTTCCTGCTCGGTAGCAAGTCACACTGTCATGCTGCCTCTCCCCTGTGTGTAAAGTGGTAAGGTGTGAGTTTAATTAGCATAGAACGAAATTTCTTACTCTCTAATAATAACACCTTGAATTTTGATGTTACCTGCTCTCCAAGGAGCTCAAAGCATTAAAAAAAAAAAAAAAGCACGTCTCCATTTTATCTCATCGTGCTCCAGAGACAAAGATCATAGCCCCATTCCACAGACGGGGAAGCAGAGACCTAAAGCCCAGAGGAAGCTGAGCTGCGACTTTCTCGCTATTAGTCTACCTGCAGTTCTGTGCAGAATGTATGAGCTGCAATTCCTTGAAAAGAAGGGTGACGGGACTAATGTAGGGGCTGCAACAAAGGTAGGTACAATGATAGGTAACACTCATGAGCAGAGCCAGCCAGGTGTGCACAGCAGGGAGGGGCGGGGCCAGGACAAGCCCAGGTGGACCAGCCACCCAGAAGGGGATGCCTTCCCTGGCTCCGGAGAAGCGTCGGCATGTAAGACTGCAAACCCAGCATCAGCGTGGTCAAATCTTTTGATACACTCTTATGCAAATGTTGACCTAAGAAAGAAGAAAAAACCCCACTCTTCTATTCCCAGTATGTGTCTTGCTGGGCACCACCCCACTGCCTCCAGTCTGAGAGATGGAGCCAAGAGAGGCAGAGGAAAAAGAATGTGGTCCATTGAATGAAGGGCGAACCCAAGATGTCCAGGCTGGAGATTTCAGGTTCAGGAGGATAGTGGTGCCTTTGATGAGGACAGGATTGCTGAGAGAACTCATTTATGGGATGTCGGACCTGGGGAAGTTGACAATGAGGGTTTCTGCATCAGGAACTCCAGGAAGAAGGGAAACAGTCAGGGAGGGATGCCCTGTAGCCTGCAGGTCTGTGGGCTTCTTGGGCTTCACAGGAGCATAAACATTATAAAAAGTGGTGAGACCTATTTGTCTCCACTTTGAGGTCCCCAGCTTTGTATCTGGTCGGGTGAGTGCCTGAAAATAAACAGCAACCATCTCAATTTTGTTGAGGAAAAAAAAAGAAAATCTTCCCAAATAGGAACCTATGTCAATAAATGTAGCTTAATTAAAAAAAAAAGTTATTTGTTCGCTTTCATTTATTTAACTTTTTTACTCTGAATGGACACTAGTCCTTGGATTGCTGTTTGAGAACCACTGCTCTGACCCTCCAGACATAGCAGAGAGGGAAAGACTTGGACGGGAATTTAGAAGCAGTCACAGGAAGGGAGATGGTGGGTTTGCGAGTCCAGAGGAAACCCCCAGCACTGCTAAGACAGAGAGAGGCAAAAAAAAAAAAAAAAAAAAAAAAGCAGAGACTTTTCTAGGACCCGGAGGACTTTCTCAGTCAAAGGTTTGAGGAAGAAAGAGAGCAGGAGACAAAAGGAGCAGGGAGGGTGGCGATGGGGAGGGGACACAGGCGCTCGAGGGAGGGAGGATGCATTTGAAAATGTAAAAACAGTCCATTGGCTCAGTGGGCATCTTGGACTGTCTGGAGCCCCGTCCTATTTGTTTTAGGGACATAGAAACAGCCTCCTGTGTCCGTACGGAGAGTAAAGACTGGAGTTGGAGATGCAGGTGAGCCAAGCTGTGTGGCCACAGGGGCTGCACGAGCCCCCAGCGGCTCCAGGACAACCCCACACAATCCATAACCTGAGACAGCTGCTCTGGGGAGCTGTCTCTCTCTGCACTGGGCCCTGGTGCCAACCTTGATGGAGCTTCTCTGGATGCACAGGCAAGACTCTTTCATTGGGATGAGGATTAACCATGGCGATTAGTGCTGGTGGAGAGGGGAGAGCCTCCCCTTCCCTCACCAGAAGTGTGCTCTTCCTGGGGATTCCAAGTTAATGTATCTGGAATGGCGCTGGCTTCTCCAGGTTTTGTGGCCTATCCGGAAATCATATTCCAGGGCTTCCACGAGCCACCTGGCTGCAGTTCCACTTGGATCAGGGTCTGCCATGAAATGCAACGAGGAGCTTGGGCCATTCATCACAGTGAATCCAGTGCCTGAAACTGGGAGGAAACGGTCATCGCTCCAAATCGGATCTGAGTCTCCCTGCCAGGAACCGAGTAGGGCTAGCTCTGCTGGATTTCTGGGCTGAGTGGTTATCCGTTTGTAAAAATGAATGCTATTCATTTAGCTTCTCTCTTGGGCCTTAGCCACAGGGCAACGAATTTCACTGGTTTGCCTGTTCATTCACTCACTCATGAAATCTTTACTGAACTTTTGCTGTGTACCAGGCCCTGTGCTGGGTACCGTTGTCAGATAACATTCCTGTCTTATATTCCAGGAGAGAAGACAAACACAGACGGTGTCAAAGTAATTTCAGAAAGTAATAAATGCTCAGAAGAAAATATAAAGAGGCGAATATGACAGAGAATGACTGGGCTTCTTCCGACAGTAGTCAGAGGAAATCCCTGAGTACAGACGGGTAGCTTCCACTCCCCAGGAGTCACGGGCTTCAGCCAGTGATATTTACAGAGAGGACGTCCCTCCAGCCGGGCTTCCCTCTGGCTCCTTGATGTCCCTTCCTGCAACCATGGCCTGCCCTTGGGTGAATGGCTTCCTCCTGGACCACACCCTCCACCTCTGAGCGCCCCTGCAGGCCTCTGGGTACCACGGGAGCATCAAGGAATCTCTGCCCTCCGGTTTGACCACTCACTGATTGGACTCCAAAGAGAGTGGCCTTTTCCCAAGCAGAGAAGGGCTTCTTCCCAGTGACCATGGCCAAATTCTGTCCCCACTCACCGTGACTTCCCTGCCCACCTCGAGCTCGGCGGAGAGGTGAGGGGCCAAGGTGTCTGGACCACCTGCCCTCACTGATACTTCTGTCCTGTTCATCTTTCTTGAGACCCTTCCAGTACTTTGGGGCCAAAAAGCCTATACCTGAGCTTCATCCATAACCCCACTTCTGACCCACCCTGAGCTGCTTGGACTTGACCCTGGGGTATGAGTGTATTCCCTTGGGAGTTTTCTTCTGATTTGCCAGCTGTGTTGCTTGCTGACCACACATCTTGTCTCCTAGACTGAAGGCAACCAACCTGAGTCCTCTTTCTCTTGCTTCCCCTGTGGCTGAGGACAGTACTGAACATCCACTGTGAACTCCATGAAGCCTCACTGGTTTGCACTGTTTTGTGGAAGTGCAAAAAGATCTGAAGCTTTGGTCTTCACATGTGGTGTTGGGTGCAGAGGGACATCATCCTCTGCAAGACTTAGATTAGAAAGACAGTAACTCAACCTTAGCATGGGAGACAGAACCACTGGGCTCTCCTCCTGGACCCACAGTGTCTTACATGTGACCCAGAGCCACCCCCTTCCCCTGTCCAGACTCGATTCCCTTCTGATCAATGAAGGGGTAGAGCTTCCAGATCAGAAGTCTTTGTTTGTCAGGTGTGACTCATGCAAGTTCAATAGTCTTAAATTTGATACCTGACTCCCCTGTTCCCTAAGCCAGGCGTGATGAGTGGGTTGATGCCCTTTAATCATTATGTGGGGGATGCCCAGATGAGCTGCCCAGACCCCCTTCACGAGTAGAGGTCATATTTCCCTGGTTGCTGGAGTAGACCCCACACAGGATTTCCTTGGCTGAAGACCACAGCCCTGCCCAAGGTTCAGCCCTATCCCAGACTTGATTGAGCTGCGGGGTGTGTGTGTGTGTGTGTGTGTGTGTGTGTGTGTGTGTGTGTGTGAAGGCCTGGCACTGTCGCCCTGTTGCTGGACAGCTCTGAAAGGTCCTCCCATCCTCAGAACCCTCCACCATGTTGGGAGGCCTTCCACTGAGGCGGCCTCACCACTCAGCATCCTCTTCTGTCCAGTCCCGCCCCTTGCTCCCCTTCCTTGCCTTCCATGGCAATCCCAAGTGCGCTCATGAACAAGAGAGCCCTACTCCCCAGGAAACCCAACCTGTGCCCCACCCCCCCCCAAAAGTCCTGTGATGAGAAGAGGTGGGGAAGGGGAGGGAGGAGACGTGAAGAGACACCCTGAGGCAGGCCCACAACCTCGCCCTGTCTCCCTACCCCTCCCTCCTGACTGACTCAGGCCAGCCCTTTGGGCATGAGTGTCTACATACTCGGGTCCAGACGAACAAGTCCCACACTCTGGGCCAAACAGGGCGTTGATTAAATAGACCTTCCCTGTATCAGGGGTGGGCACTTTCCGCAAAGGTTTGCGTTCCTCTTACCTTTTTTGCACCTGCTCCTTTAGCTCCTCTTTATCTAATGCAGGACATGTGGTCTGACCTCTGGGGGACCACGATGCAGGGCCGAGCAAGGGCCTCCAGGTCCGGAGGCCCAGAAAGGGGACGGCCGCATTCTTCAGTCCTGTAGGGGCCTTGTCCTTGCCCTCATGCTCTGGGCCCTGAGCCTCACGGAGAGCATCTCTTCGGTCTCTTTTTGCCTCTCTGGCCCTACCGGTGCTGAGAGGCTTGCCCCCTTGTCCTGAGAATTTCCCAAGGACCTGTGTTCTCAGAGCCAGGCTCACCGTGTGGACTTCGAACAAGAACAGACGTCATCCTTTTGGTGAAGCCCGTGCAGTCCCACCCAGAGGGACTACGTGAGTGCACTGCAGAGGGACGGAACCGAGGTCTGGAGACGGGGGGAGGGGTGTACCTCACAAATGCTGGGGAGCAGCGAAGGCTTCCTGGAAGAGGTGACGTTTGAGCTGGCTCTTGAAAGCAGAGGCTGGCTTTCTGGGAGTTCACTACTTTCCTGAGTTACCAAAAGCCTCCTTGGCTCCTCCAAGGGCTGAAAACCAAGGCAGCTCATTGGGTGCCTGTGCCCCCACTGTTCACGTGACACCTGTCCCTCCATTTTGCCCACAATCCAGAACCATGTGAACAGGGGGACTCTGGGAGCCAGAGAAGAGAGTGAATGTGGGGCGGCCACTGAGAGCAGAGGGAGCAGCAGGGTGGAGGGCCTTCAAGAGGAAAGATCCCTGCCCTCCTGGTGGGAGGCCCAGAAGGCCTGGTCCTAGGATTCGAACTCCGGGCCAGCTTCCCGAGGCAGGGGGCAGCCTTCCTGAGGCCCACCGCAGGGGAGACCCTGGGCGGGGCCTGTACTTGCGGCTCAGAGACCTCGGCTTGGCCACAGCCTGGTGTCTGTCAGGCTCAGAGGCTCCAGGCCAACCTCCCTGCCTCCCTGGGTGTCTCAATTCGAGAACACAAACTTCCCTCTAGAAAAGCTTCCTTATAAAGTTCTTATTTTTCTTCTCACTTATGCTCTGTTCTGATAAACAATGCACAACCAATATTCAGTGTCCGTGAACCCTGTGTCAAGTCCAGTCATGGTCCCTGTCCCTGGGGGGTTTATGCTCATTCATTCTCTCTCTCATTCATCAGTGCTTTCAACAAAGATCCTCTGTGTGCCAGGCCCAGGCCCAGGTGCTGGGGGCACAGTGGTGAAATCTCCCCTTCCGTCCTGGTGGGAGAGACAGAAAAGTCCGTCAACAGTGAAGTTCCCCTGTCCTCCATCGCCAGCCCTCCGAGTGGCTGCAGGGGCTGCTGAGCACTCTGTCTCCGTGTTCCCCGAGGAGGCCAGATGCCTTAATTGGACTTCACTTTCCCTAAAGTTTCAAGGGAAAGCAATATTTGTTTTTCGTTATAAAGGGATAATAGAGTCTGGATTCGCCTCTTCCAAAAGTTCGGCCCTTCTCCTAGTGCCTGGTCCACCCTAACCTCCATTTGAGATTCATTAGGGTAAATGGACCCAGGAAAACGGTGCTGCTCTATCAATGGGGAAACTGAGGCGGCAGGTAGAGAACTCGCCCACTCCCACCCTCCGGCTGGATTTGCTGCCGAAGCCCCTCACTGAGCCTCTTGTGAAGGGGCCTACTGGGCGGGGCTGGTCTCTCCTCCTCCACTTTGTAGCCCTGCCTGCCCTGCAGGGAGCGCAGGGAAGGGTGGGGCCCCAGGGGGAGTGAATCTGCCCTGACCTAGTGAATCCGGCAAAGTGGGTGGCCTGGGCTGGGTTGGCCCGGCTAAGGAGCATTTTTGCCTTGTTTGGTTTTTACGTGCCTCTGTTTGTTTTTGCCTTAACAGCACAGACTGACTTTGGATGCTGCCCCCAGACTGACTTTCTTCTTCCTCCCAGCCTCAGCTCGCTGTGCTCCACTCTGGGTCTGGAAATCATTTCTCAGTTGGTTTTTTTTCCCCTCTGTGGACTCTGAGGTTTCAGGAACAGCTGAACTGAAAAGAATCCTAGCTGAGTGGCCCCCTCCAGAACCGCAGAGTGGGTTCAGAAATGTGTGAGGGCTGTAGCCCTGGGCAGGGCCCTGCGGGGTCGAGGCGGGGCCAGACATCTGCTCAGAGATGGCAGTCACCAGCTGGTTAGCTCCAGGCAGAGAGAAATGACCCTAGGTACTTACAAGTTGTTTCTTTGGAATGCTTCTACTTACCCTGCTGTCTTAGAAAATTTGATAAAAACTGAAAGATGTTCAGGTGACCAATTTAATTCCAAACTGTGGAGCCCACGACATAGACTGACTTTCAGGGGATGGAAAGATCCACCCAAGCCTGGCACTGTGCCCACAGATCCCGCCTGTGCAGGGCACTGTGCTTGGGACAGGATCCAGCAATGAGCATGTGGTTTTCTGCCCTGACTTGGTACCCTGTCTACCCGGAAGTGGGGCCTGGTGTGGCAGCAGACACCCCGGCAAGGCCGTGTGACAGGAGCTACCACGTCAGGCTGCTGTGCTAGCTCGAGAAAGGAATGCAGTCCCAGGCCCTGGGGTGTGTGGTTGGGGAACAGGATAAAACTGAGCACTTTGAGGAAACTGAGTGAGTTCATTGTTTCCAGATTAGGACACGTGGTCTCGGTGGCCAACGATGTCCCACCCTAGGAAGGCAGGTGAGTCCCATCAGGAAGGTCTTTGAAAACATGTCAAAGATGGAGGGAGTCTGCAACAGAGACTAAGCATGCAAGCTGCAAGGTCAGATTTGCATTGAGAAAGACGACTCTGGCTACAGTGTGAAAGATATATTAGACATATTGGAGGCGGGCAATATGGAGGCCGTTGAATTGATCGAGTGAGAGAGAGTGGTGGTGAGGACCCGGCCGTGGCAGTGGTAATGGCGATAATGGGCACAATTTGGTGGCTGGGTAGACAATGGTTGCACTAGGGAAGGGAGAATCTAGGGTGGCCTCTGGTCCTTCATCTTTAGACAAAGAATCCAAGGCAGAGGAGGACAGGGAGGCAGGTGGCAGATTCACCTTGCAGGAACTTGTGAGATATCCAAGGGTAGATGCCCAGAAAATTTAGATCTGAAGTCATATTTGAAGCCAAAGGGAGAGGTCGAATTCACCCACAGAGTATGTAAAGTGAAAAGAGAGAAAAAAGCAATCTCAAGAAAATGGCATCTGTAATGGAAAGATCACGAGAAATCTATTAAGGAGCCCAGAAAAGGATGTTCAGAAAGGTAGCAGAAATCCAGGATGTTGTATCTTAGAAGTCAAACTTTTAAGAAGTAGTTATTCCCTCATGCTTGCAGAAAAAATCAGGTTAACCAAGAACTGAAAAGCATCCTTATCTACAAGAACACCGGCAATCTTGGTGCGATGAGTTTCCATGAGATGGAAGGAGAAGCTGCTAGTCTGTGGTGAGTTCATTGCAGGGGGTGTGGGGACAGCTACTGTAGACCACTCTTTCAGAAACTTGGCTCGTTGTGATGGCAAGAAGCTGCTTAGGGCTGTAGGGGATTTTTAAAAATTAAGTTTTATTAGCTTTTTATTAAGGAAGGAACAGAAAGAGAAGACAGTGGGAGATGTTTGAAAATATAGGAGAGAAAAGTGAATCTTACAAGCCACGACATTCAGGGAGCAGAAGTGGAAGAAATTTGGAGCAGAGGCAAAGTGAGACGGTCAATCTCCCATACGAGGAGGGATGGAAGAAGGGTAGGAGATGAAAAACCATAGAGAAGTTCTGAAAGCGTCTCTTGGGATGATTTCTTATTCTGGAGAGAGAGCTGGATGGGGAAGTCTCAGAGGAGTGATACACAGTGCAGAAGGCTCAGCTGAGCCTGGAGACCTTGGGTTTGTAGGGTCACCAATTTGTAGAAGAGTGTTTTTTCTTTCTCTAGCATGGCTTGTTCATTCAGAGTGGGTATAAAGAAAGGAGGAAAAAGGATTGACTCGGGACTGGGAGTTTGCCAGGGCGGAGCACGGAAAATGAAAAGAGTGGTGGTGTGGAGAAACCTCATGTGAGAATGGTTGAAACGAAAGGACGTAGAGACAAGATGAAGAATCAAACGCAGAAGGCATTGCTAAGCAGGAAGGTAGTATTGGTACCAAGGGCCTGGAAATCCCAGTAAAATAGAAGAAAATGTATAAAATAAGGAAATATCTGAGGGAACCAGGACAGGACCCTGGGCTGAGAATGTGATGCCTCTGGCCTTTAAGACTTGAGAGTCATAGTTTCCAGGAGAGGGTATAGTCCACTTGGGGGTGACCAGTGACCTAGATGGCTAATGTGGCATGGATGCAGGTCTCTGGAAATTAACAGGTGGACGAGCCATCTGTAAGGCAACAGTGATGGGTGGTGGGTTAAGGCTCAGGTCTCCTTCAATGATGACAAGGGGTTGGGAGTAGGGAAAGACACTGACCCAGTTTCCATGGTGTCTGATGAATGAGAAAGGCGCCCAGGAGCCTGGTAAATGCCAGTGGTTGCAAGAGGTGAAGGATAGCACAGGCAGATGGTGCTTATCTCCAGGGGTAGAAGTAGGAATGGTTCCCAGCTCTTTCTCCTGATGTACCCTGGGTGTGAAAGAAGGGACAGTTGCCACCACAGAGGACTGCAGGGGAAGCCTGTCCCTAGAGCGCATCACCAAGACCACAGCTTCAATCACAGTAGAACAAGGAATTGAAGATAGAAGGGAGATGAAAGGAGGTTTGTTTATCAAGAAACAGACCTTCCATATAGCAATTTGGAAGGGACAGGAACACAGGTGGTGCAGGCACAGCACGTGGGAATGGGAGAACCTGGAGGCTGGATGACTGGTGGTCAGGGATGGAGATGCAGTGATGTCAGCATGTGGCCGAGATAACCATAAGCCAGGGAAGAGAACGCTTGCTCCTCTATTGAGTCCTAGAGAGCCAGTCAGTGAGCAGAAAGATTCATCTCTTTTTTGGATTCTCACTGAGTGTTGGAAACAGTGAATCAGGGTCCATTGTTTCCAGAGGCATCCGCCCAGTGGAGCCCAGTGCCCAGGGATCCTACTCCTTCAGGGCTTCCTTAGACCAGCCAGGAACTCTGTGCCCCACAGCAGGTGGACTGCTTTGTCATGGAATCTCCAAACTCCCCCCACTGCTGCTTCTGTGAAGCTCCTACTTTCCGACTGTCAATCCAAGTCTCTATCAGGAAACTCGTTCCACATCGTATAATGGATAAGTGATTTTTTTCCCCTTAAATTGGTATATGACAGAGTAATTGTCAAATTGGTATTTTACTTAAAAACCCTTTCTTTGAGCTTATACAATGACATTAGAGAGAAACTTTCTCAGCAGAGATTTTTATAAGATGTAGCATCTTAAACTGTGTTTAAACATGTTGAATGTGTATCAGGTATCATTAGTAAAACAGGGTGGGGAAAGGACAATTGTTTTATTTTCAAAAAATTTCGGTGGCATTCACCCAGCCAGACCTCATGGCCCATCACCTCCAATGGCTGATGTTTGGAGAGCAGCTTTGTATCTCTCAGAATAGGGCATCTCAGCCTTCAGGAGAGGAAAAGAACAGTGGGTAGGATGTATGTTCCAAGTCCCAGGTGTTGAGTTTTTTTAATGCTTTTAAAATTTCTACAGTTTTGCTAAGAAGTGCAGATATTCTAAGATAATAGACCCTCATTTATTGAATTCCTGGCTCCTAAACTAGAGTTTAGTGCCTGAGAGTCTTGGACAAGTGTTTGATAAACTGAACTAAAGCCAATTTTCAAGTGGGAAAATTAGAATTCAACACAAGAAAGTCATTAGACTAATTCCTGGGAAAAAGGTAAGCAAGGCCAATATGGTAGACAGAATAGCCCATCTATTGATGGTGATGACTGAGAGCGCAAAGCCCTTCCAGTCTTCTGCCACATCCCACCTGAGAAGGCATCCTGAGATAGCAGAGGGGGGTTTGGGTCTAATGGTTTTGTTTCTCTAAGGCTATGATTTTCCTCCCTGTGCTCTGTCTTGAGATAGACCCATCCTCTACTCCCTTCTTCTTTTCCACTTGTTCACCTGCTGGGCTCATGCCCTGCTGCTCCATGCAGAGCACACTGGATGAATGGATGGAAGGGAGGAAGAAATGGAGGAGGGAAGGAAAATAAAAGAAGAAAAGAAGGAAGGAAAGCAGGCTAGAAGGAAAGAAGGTTGGATGATGGATGGATGGGTGGATGGATGGATGCATGAATGGATGGATGGTTGGAGGGGTAGGTGGATGGGTGGATGAATGAATGGATGGGTGAATGGATGGTTGGATGGGTGGATGAATGGGTGAATGGACTGATGGATGTATAGATGGATGTATGGATGGATGGGTGGATGGATGGATGGATGGATGGATAAATGAGAGAAGAAAAAAAAGAGAAATTCATCTCTAAAATCCTCTCATCTCAGGTTCAATATCAGTCTACAGTATCCAAGAGAACATGCTGACAGAGCCCTGAGAAGCTGAGCCCCCACATGAAGCTCCCACTAACTACCTGATGGATTCTGGTTAGAAAGACAAGGACTCTTCAGTCCAGAAAGGTCCAGGTGGAGAAGAAAGAAGCTCCTCTTCCTTCCTCATCCACAGCGTAGATGCAAAGAACACAGACGTGTTTGCCAAATCTCAGAGCCTGGAGCAGAATCCCATGTTGTGAAGCCACCTCATAGCTATCACCCTTCCTATAACCCCCTTTTCTTTCCTGGATGCCACAAATATCAGGTGTAAGATGCACCAAAGAGGCTGAGTGAAGAATAAAGTCCCAGATCCTGTGACTCTGTTCAGCAGTCCTGGCCACCATTGTAGAGGTATTTAATGAAGCTCACATACCTTCTCAGATGTCTGATTCACGGTGGACCATGAGTCAAGTTACAAGAGTCAGGGATGATGAGTTTTCATGTCCATTGCTCTTCCTCCTGCCCTGTCTGCTCACCTCCCCTTCCTCCCATTTGTCTCTGTCCTCCAAATCCCTCACTCAGGAAGGAAAGACCTCTGGTCTGACCCTGTTGGAATCTCTGATACCATCCCCAGCTCCCACCTTTCCTAACACCTCCCCCACACCCCCTCTCCATCAGCAGCCGGAACCTGCACCAGTGACACCTGGAGTTCCACCTTCCCTGGCACGTTGGATGAGGAAATGACTGGAAACCTGACAGTCTATCACTACCAGGGAGTGACAATTTAAAAAAAAAAAAAGATTCCAGTTATGAGTGTAAGTTTAAAAATGTAACTAAAAGCCTTCATCAAAGTTTAAAGAGCTTCTTGCGCTTTTAGCATTTGCTTATTCTGATTTATTGACAATGACACACCTAGGAACAGTCGTCTCGGCTGAGGCAGTGAAGTAATGGACTTTAGGGGGAGAGAGAAAAAGAGGGAGGGGGGAAGAAAAGGAAAAAAAAAGAGAGAAGGTGCAGCTCACAGAAGAGAGGCCGCTGATTACAGCCCACTAATTTGTTATGCACTCCGGCAAATCAGCGGTGATTCATATGACAAATAAGGAGAAAAAATTAACAGCTGTCATGTTGTGATGTGTTAATTTCCTGACAGTCTCTGCACTGAAGCCAATTACTGATTTAAGGGCAGGGAGAGAGAGCCCTGTTCAAGCTTCTAATTAGGCTTCTTCAAGACTAAAAGGATAAAAGCAAAAATAAGAGCGAGAGAATGAGGCAGGTAGCTGGGCTCCGCCAGGCTCACATGCTTTTAAAGCCCCAGTTAAATAGCTTTAAGCCTAAGTGTGTTTAAGATAAGAATTTAGAAACATTTATTCACTTTTATCCCTGACCTGGTGGTTTAGGCTTTTGTGGCGTAATTGGGAGTCGAGTGAGGCCCAGGGCTCTGTTGGCCTCTTTCTGCACGAGTCCAGCCTCTCAGATGTAATCTACTAATAATGCCTTTGCTTAGTCGTGTCAACAACCGTTCATCACCAGGGTAGACAAAGGGCGGTGGGCGCTTTACCAGCGTCCTGCTCGGGGACCGTGTGGGAGGCATGTGGTCTGCGGCTGTGCGTCTGTTTCACTCAATGTTCCTGTTGGCATTGGCCCCAAAAGAGAGGGCCTGGGTGGGGGTTCCCGGGGTCTGGGTCCTTAGACATCGAGGGGACCTGCACACAGACCCAAGGGAAGAGAGAGACTTCGGACACTGTTGGCTTGACTTCGGCTCCGTGCAGCCTACTGTCTTGCCTGCCTTACCTTATTTGTCATCTCCATCGGTCCAATCCTGGGTGAATATGAGCTCTTTTACTCTGGGGAGGTGAAGAGCCTCTCACGGGAAGAGTTAGGGGTTACTGGCTGGTCGGAGACTCGTCCTTGGCCATTCCAGGCACACCAGAGCTTCAGCAAAGCTATCCATAGTGGAAACTCCTCTTTGTAGCCACCATCACCAAAGATCAGGAAAACGGGACTTCAAGAGACCAGGAGCCTCTGAGTATGACCAGCTCCACCGGTGACTCTCTTTCCATACTGCCTTCCAAGAAAAGCAGTCTCCTTCCCCATCTGTGCCCATCACACTTTCCTAGGGCTTGTTTAAAGGCTCTTGGTAAAATTTATGTTTGAGTGCTCAGAAGCCAGCAGCCTCTTGGACTGATGTCACGGTCACTCTGGGGCCTCTCCCCTTGGATTCCCTGGACAGGCTTCCTCCCCAGATAGCAGAAGTCGTGTCTCCCAAACTTCATGGCTTATGTCCTTGTAGGTGGGAGAATTCCATGAGGATTCCTTGGTTGCCTGTAACAGAAAGAAAGAAAAAGGGAAGGAAGGAAGGAAGGAAAGGGATGGAAGGACAGACAGATGGACGGGCTGCGGGAAGAGTGCTTTCAGCCACAGGAGTGAGAGAAGATGGATTTCCAAAGAAAATTGGGGAAGGAGCCTGAGAGAAGGAGGAACGAATGTGTTAGAGATGCAAGCCACAAACGTGCCCGGGAGGGGGCAAGTGGCCATGAAAGCAAGCCTTTGCAGACAGCTTCTAGATCAACCGTGATTGTTTCTGAATTTCTCTGAGCTTCCTAATATTTTAATTTATTAACAGTGATGTTAACTGACTTTTGAGAGGGATGCAGGGAGGGGAAGAGGGCAGAGCGGGGGTGGTGGAGGGGGGGTAGAAGCCGGGCAGCAGTGCCTCTGACTTTCATCCCACTGACCCTGGTATTCAGACACAGAGAAAGGCCCCCTTTATTGCAGAGCTTTCTTTCGATAGAGATTTATCACATGTCTGGGAGTAAAACAGGCCCTTAACCTGGAGGCGCTGCCATGGCCCCTGGTGATACAGCCCTGCTTGGGGACCTGGGTAGCCCCAGCTGAGGTCACGCCAGCTCTGTGCCCCAGAGAATTGCTGCCTCCTGCTGCCTGAGTGTCTGGGTCCAGGGTAAGCGCATCATTACTACAATTAAAGAATCACTCATGCGTTGACCGGTGAGGGGAAAACAGGTCCCTAGAGCCCCAGCCTCTTCCCAGATGGCTTCCTCCTTTCAGGCAGGTGCTCTGATTAAAAGCCTTCGATGGTTTATTTCATTAGGAGTCACTGTAGGTATTGCCCGAGACAACAAGAATCCTTCGACATTGATTTTGTTGGTGACTGCAACCCTAAACTTGAAGGGATGGCTAAAAGGTAATTCACTCTCTAAGCTGTGCTCAATCCTGGCCCATTATCAATTGAGTTGAAATATGTCAGCGCAGTGAGATACTGAGTGTATTATCTTTTTTAGGAGGGTTCGCTGAGTGAATAACACACATGCATTTACCTACCTGAGTGCTGTCCAGCTGACTTATGATATATTGATTTGTGGAGCACCCTTCATCTACATCAAGATGTTCTCCAAGAGAGCGCCACATCCCAGGGGAGAATGGAGCCGGCCGTGTGGAGAAGAGGGCACCTCCGGAGTGAGCGGTCTCGACTTCATCTTCTGTGTGGGAGACCTTGCCAGCTGGCTATGGTTTCTTGCGTGAGAAGGAGAACTTGAACGGGGCTGAGCTCCCCAGTGCACTGGCAGGAGCTGCCAACCAGCTGTAGTCTTGAGAGGGGCTCTGGATAATTCCAGCGAAGGATGAGCATGTGGAAGATAGACCTGGGGTTGAAACAGAAAAGGCATGAAAAATCTAGGAGGATGGCAATGCCGTTCGACCAAAATATCTATCATGGGGATGCTGGCTTTGAGGAAAGCCATAATGCCTTATCAGACTGAAAAATCTGGGACTGGGGTTGCTAAGAATGAGGGAGGAGATGAGATATGAGATTCCAGCATGTATGGCCTGGCCCCTGGATAAGTCAGAACATTTGCCCAACACTCTATCCCTCTGTCTGGGGCTGGGACACACTTTCTCCCTCTTGTGGGTCCAAAACTCTCCCAGTGTCTTCAAGAAGGACTTGGAAGGATGCCCTGTTTCCTGGACCCCTGCATCCCTCCTGTCCTCCATCCCCATCTCGGCTTCTCCATATATTCTTCCCTCTGCCTTTGTCTTCCCTCCTTGTCACTTCCTCACTGCTTCATCGCTCTTGTGCCATGACCAGTCCTGAGCATTTTCATTTCTCGTGGATTTTTAATTACCTCTCAAGGGCTGTAGGAGATTTGAGGAGTGGTGGTGAGGGAAGCCCCAAAGGAAACATACAAAACCTAAGCTAACAGTGTATCCAGATAAGCAAGGCAGATGTCAAGTGTGGAGTCTGCCCACCCCCAAGGCTGATCCCTCCCCTTGGCTTCATCTTTCCCACGCACACCCACTCCAAACGTTCGCCTATGAATAAGGTACTGCTTCCATCACTATGACCTTGGCAGCAATGTTGGGACCCCAATGAAGTCCATGCACGAAGCCCACATTCTTCTCATCTAAGTCCCTCTTTTCCATCCAAAGACTTTCCAGGTCCTTTTTCTTTTATCTCCCCTCCGTAGGCACCTGTAGATGGTTCCTAGTGCTTTGATTTTACTGTGGCATGCAAGAGGCATAATTTTCTGATGTTCCGGTGGCCTTATCAGCTCCCTCTCCTTGCATGGCTGAGTATTATCAGCACAGCTCTGGGAAGCATTTGTGTTAGAGGAGCAGCCTCAGATGAGAGGTGCTGTGTTGTTACAAAGCTTTCAGATGATGGAGGGGCTGGTGCTGAAAGACACATCAAGATAGCCGTAATCCTGAGGATGTTCTCAGTATGATTAAACAGCAAGAACAGGTCAAGCCGGGGACCCACAAGCTAAACCTGTAGGTAGAGGAGTAGCAACGGGTGACGTCTTTAGGTATCAAGGAGTCAGAGCCCTGCCGTTGGTACGGCAGTCCTCAGAAAGGGTCTTCTCATTTTACGGGTCAGCAAACCGAGTGTCCACACATTTCCACCAGGTTCTGCACCCACCTGGGCTCTTGAAGGGATAGGCCTGGAGGCTTGCGGGTGACCTGAAGGTTTAACTCTTCTCAAGAAGTGCCATGGTGGCGGGAGGGGAGTGGCCAGGTGGGTGGGTGGGGGGCAGCAGTAACTGAGCTGCCCTCTCAGCCCTCACAGACACAGAGGAAACCAGGTCCTGTCCCAGCACTGGGAGAAATGCCACTCTCTTGGGTTCCATGTGAGCCCATTTCAAATTCTAGTGACACCCAGCTGCTGGGAAGAGTGGATGTAGGAAGGGCAGGGGTGGGGAGTCCAGGATCTCGTCAGGTTTTGGTTTGTTTAGGCTGGGTACACCACCAAAGGGCGGACTTCCCTCCTCTCAGGAGGGCGCTTTCTGACCTGCTACCCGGGGACCTGTGTGGGCCCTCCGGAGATAGCTACAGAGAATCTGGGAAGCCCGTGAAATTGCATGTAAAATGTTTATATGAGAACTATGCACACCCTCCCCCGTGATAGGTTTCATCAAATTCTAAAATGGGGCTGTGAGCCCAAAGAGGTTTGGGGTCTCCCCATATTGTGTCTGAACTGGGCTCTGAAGTTAGACAGACTCATCTCGAACACTGGTCTTGCATTTACTGGTGACACAACCACGGGTGAGTTCTCTCTGTTCTGCGAACCGCAGCATCATACAAACGGAAAGAGGGATGGAACGCTTTGGGATGGAACAAGGCATTGCCTGTGGAACAACTAGCCAGGTATCTGGTGCCCAGAGGCCCCCAGTCAATGTGAGAGTGTGGCACTGGTGGGGGAGGGGGTGAGAGACAGGGCTCTAGCCAAACTTGACCTCAGCTTGCAAGCTTCTTCTCTCAGGACCATTTCTCTATCTGTAAAATGGGTACAGCGGACCCCTGCCTGCCTTACAAGGCTGCTATGAAGGTGGCAAGAGACAGTGTGTGGAAATGGGCTTTGGTGAACATAAGGCCAGAGTGGTGACGCAAGTGGCCTTTTCCTACAGCCAGGGGTCCTTGGGGAGAGGGGAGGTTCCCAGGGCCCCAGCTCCAAGCACAGAGGTGGGGCCGGCCTCTTCCAGGGTCAGCTCTGCCCTGATCTCCAGGTGGCTCCTCCCAGCTCCCCCTTCTCCAGACCCTCACCTTTTATAAAAGCTCAAGGGTAGCTGGGGGAGGGGAGATGGCATTTTAATTTAATAGGGAAAATAATTCACGTGCTTATAATGAAATGCGACAAGCAGAACATAACAAGTAAATACACTACAAACTATGTTGCAAGCCTCTAAGGTAACAGAAAATAACTAGTTTTAGTTGCTTTTTTATCTATTATGAGGAATGTCAAGCATTTGACAACACAGTATTTAATAAAAAATACTATAATTTGTGTTTAAGCGATAGCAATAGATATTGCATTTATTTTTATTTCTATCCAAGGAGACAGGTTTGGGATTTCTTAAAGGAATTAGGAAATGCGAAGTGAGAGGTTTAATGGGCCTGGGAGGAGCGGGCCGTGGGGTGGGGCTGCCTGGGGCTTGCAAATGCAGACCCCACCAGCTGGGGGCGCACGGTGTGCCCAGCCTGTGCCAGCCTCACTGGGGAACTGGGGCAGATGGGAGCGCATTCACGAAAATTGCCCGGCACAGGCTGAGGGCTCTGCTGGGCACCTTCACACACAGTCCCTGCAGGCCCCCGAACGCCTCAGCTCCCCCTAGGGACAGAGACACAGGACACAGCGGAAAACAGATGAAACTCTAGAACAAGCCTCCTTAATGAGTCCCGGAAGAGATGCGCAGGGTTGCCGAGCTTCATCCTTGGTGACAGCGAGAAATCGGAAACAATGTAAACGCCCATCCAACGGGGAGTAGGGACGCGAGAGAGTTGGTACATCCCTCCCAGAATGCCTCGCGGCCAGGCTGGATTCCTGGGTTGGGTGCGCGGACCTCAAAAATGCAACAATTGACGGATAAAAAGCAAAGGGGATTCATGTAGATTTAGATACTTGCATGTAACCACACCATATATAAAACTTAAGGCTGTGTGCACATCTGCACGTGTGCACGTGCGTGTGAGGGATATGTGTCTGCGCAGGTGTGTGTGCGCACACGGGTGCTCTGTGTTGCATGTGCATGAGTGTGCAAGGGCACACGTATAGACATGGATGAGAAAGATGTGCAGCCAAGACGCTCCCTCTGGAGAGAGACAATGGGATGGGATTGGGATGGTGTTATGCAGCAGAGACCCGCGGGACAGGGCCCAGAATTGTCACTGTTCTTAATATCTGCAACAAATATGACAAGTGTTAATAGTTGCTAATTCTGGATGTTGAGGAATTAGGCCTTTGGCTAGTCTCTGTACTTTAAAAAAAATTGTTTCCCCAAAAGAACCAAAAGTGAAGGGCAAATGAGGAGAGCACTTGGGTAGCAGTGTCATCAGGGAAAGGCCTCACCAACTGGGGGGAAGGGTGGGTGTGGCATTGTCAACGTGGCCAGGCCAGGGCCCCGGCTGGCCTTGATCTTATTCCTGTAGACCGGGAGGGGGGTGTGTGTGTGCATTCAAATACCAGCCGGGGCCCCTCTGGCTCTGATGTGTTCTCTGTGTCAATCACCTGAGAAGTATTGTCTGAGCTTAGGAAGAAGAAGGCCAAAGAAGGCTGACCAGGTGGTTCACCTTGAGCTGGGCTTGAAGGCCAAGAGGGACTTGGACAGGGAAGAGGAGGGCAGTTGTGTATGGCAGTGATGAGTGTGCTCCCTGAAAGAGGAAGCAGCATAAGACGGGGCTATGGGGAGAGTCCGACAGGGTTAGCGTTGGGTCAGCAGGTTATCAGACAGCAAGACAAGGCATTCATTACTTGGTCACAATCTCCACTTTGTCTACCCACCAGGATAAGTTTCATGCACCTCTGAGAGCTTCTGTCCCTCTGCACAGGAGCCACTGACTGTCTCCAGCCCAACACCACCACAATGGGATGGCAGCCGGTGACCAGGTTCTCCCAGGTTTCAGGAGAAACTGCAGTCCCTCCTTTGTATGAAACCTCTTAGTTTTCAGATGTTTGCTCAATTTATGTTTTTTTAAACTATATTTGGAACTCAGTGCATATATCTGCGGGTTGCATCAGGCCTCCAGAGAAGGACAAGGAGACTCAGACTTGGAGAACGTTCCACTGGTGGTTTTGAGCATGAAATGCCTCAAGAGAACCCCTAGACAGCCCCATCCTTCCTGCCCTGAGCCACTGGCTGGCCCAGCCGCTGAGGCACTCACTGGCCAGCCACCTGAGCTCGGCCAAGTCCTCCAAACTCTCTGAGTCAGTTTCCTTAGGAGTTGAATGGGAGTCCTTGGCCCCTACTCCTGGGCAGCTGGGAAGGTTAAACAGCATCACATAAGCATGGGAAGGCACATTCAGGAAGCTGCGAAGTGCTGGACACACACAAAACATCAGTGCTACCGTCTACGTCAGGCATTGAGTTTTTATAAGCAAAAGGTCAATGTTGAATCCATTCAGCATCCTCATGTTTTAACGCCAAACAGATGAATGTTCGTAGGAGTTCCTTTCACATGGCTCAGTGCAGGCAATGGACTCTTCTGAGAGGCTGCTTCTGTGTGCGATCAGACATGGCCCTCGTGCAGACGGGAACCACACTTCTGGTCTTGCTCCAGGGCCGTCAACAGGCAGCTGCACTGAGAAAGGAGCTCGCCTGCCATCCTGCTCTCTGCCCCGGTTCTCCATTCCAGTAGCCCTGTTCCACCTACCAGTGCTCTGCTTACAGCTGCTCTCGCCTGGCTGACGTTCAGGGCAGAAGGAGCCTGCCACCGTGAGGGGTCTGGAAATGATGTTCCTGGAGAGGCATGCCGGAGAACTTCTGGGGAGAAGACCGTCACTGACCTCAGGTGTCTGGAGAGCACATGGGTGGAGGGGGATGACCCTTGAGTAATCCAAATCAGACTTCTGCCATGTGAAATGGGCAGCTTTGCAGACGGGGAGCTTCTGCTCCTTGGAGGTGCTCACACCAAGGCTGGTGGCTCTGGAGGAGTGTGACTTCCCATCAGGGGCGAGGTCGTACTACGTGTCCTGTGTAAAGGCTTCTCCCAGTCCAGGCATCTAGGATGCTCCAGCGACTAAGCGTGACAGGCAGCCCTGTGTATCTCAAGGGCTGGGCTTCCTCTGAGACCCAAACAGGCAGCAGCGTCCCCCGTGGGCTGGCGGACTCTCTGCGGCTGCAGCCCCAGAGCAGGACAGATGCAAACGCGAATGTGGCAGGTCCCTCAGCCCCCGCCCCGGGGTCTGCCCAGGTAGAGCCCGTGGCACAGCCAGAGCAATTAATAACCTTGGCACCTGGATGAGAGGCCCTGGCAAGTTTCCCCCATTCTCCATTTGCCTTCCCAGTGTCTGTGAATAAATTAATCGCCTAATACATAATTAACTCGAAGTTGAAAGGTGAAGTCAAACTTAACCAATTTACTGTTCTGGAGCGGGTTTAGTTCGGATCATGTGATTTTAATTCTTTCCGTGTGACCAGGTGATGGGGAAGGCGGAAGGGGGAGAGGAAAACGCGCAGATTAATTTCATTCCTTAACCTCCCTAATGCGCCTGCTTGCTCGCATCGTGTTGCAGACAGCAGATCATCACATGATTTATGGGACTGACCGCTGCCTGCATCTCTCAGGCTAATGACACACACACTAGAGTCATTGATTTGTATGAGTAGCCCCCACTCTTCATTTATCACAATTTAATGTAAGAGTTTGCAATGCAGAGGAAAAAAATCCACATGGGAAACAGGGGCCCATAGGCCCAGCCGCCAACCAGTTATGAATCATTTGCTGCCTTTTAATATATAGACCATTCTGTTCTGGAAAATGCCCCAGAAGGTCATATTCTTCTCCTGAACATCCCGACAATTAAAGTCCCCAAGAAGCGGTTTTAAGATGCATGACCCACCGGCACCTTTGTTAGCTCACGCTCTCCTATAATGCACGCTATCGATTGTGCCTGAACTCTCCGGAACCCTTCATGAGCTGTAACCCATGAAAGTTTCTGAGGGCAGCGCTGTACCAGCCAAGTGTGGGATGCCCGGAGCTCCTGCCGCTGGCCAGCCAGGCCCCATGTGCGCAGGGGACACGGCCCCTTCCCGCACACACTGTGGAAAAGCTCAAAGGGCCTTGTGCCCCCAAGGGCCAGACCAAAACACCAAAATTAATGGCACTTGAAAGAAGGGTATTTCATTTCTGATGATTAAAAGTGATCATGAGTTAATAAGCTGAAAGATTCCAGAAAAGAAACAAAAGTTCTGACGGACAACAAGATTGAGCAAGTCCTGCCTGTTTCAAACTGGAGAGCCCACCTGGGAGAGTTTTCAGGACAGGCAAAGCCTCAGGACAGCCCTGTGCATCATCCTGGAGGGACTCGTCGAGTCCACGTTTTGGGAAGAAAAACCACAGTTTATTTAAAACACACATGGACATATTATATAGTAAAATGGAAAACGCACAGTTTGTTCAAGGTAAGATTTAAGCCTTTGAATAAAAATGCTGATGAAAGAAACTTGACCGTGTCCCAGAGCTGCTAGACTGTGAAGGGGTAGTGGGTATTTCTGGAAGAAACTTGGAGAAGCATGGTTGCTGTAAACAAGGGTCATAGACTCAGGTGCCTCTTGGCAAAGCAGGGCAGGTGGGGACTGGAGGAAGCGCGACTTGGAAATCCATGTCTAGGGGACAGCACTGTTCAGCTCCCATTGGAAACAATAGATCCCAGCACGCCCCATGTCCTAACTTTCAAACATAAATATAAGGTTCTGATGTAAAACAATAAGAAATCTATATCGTTAAACACAGGAATAATGGAAAGAACATGACCCAAATAGAAAGCCAGAGCCAGGTGCTGGCTGGACTGTGATGTAACTATTCACCACTGCACCTAAACTACACGGTCCACTGAGACCCAGGCTCCCTCCTTCTGGAGGGAGCTTGCTGCAAATTGTGGAACATTTCGCAAAGCACTGTTCTTCCCTGAGCTGCAATAAGAGAAGTGGATCTTTTGTGGATTCCAGCATGGACAGGAGGTCAGTTTCAATTCCAAGGCCAAGAACCCCAAATTAGAAGCTCTGGGTTCGGAATAAGGAAGAAATAGTTATCTAGTCACCATATTAAAAAAAAATCCCTCAAAATCACACGAGGGCCTTTATCAATCCTTGAACGAGTTGTTGTTTGAAATAATCGGTCTGAAAATGTCATGTTGGTTCACTTGGTATTTTCCTGCCAAGTTGGTTTTGTGGTGAGGCCCATCTATAATACCTATTGTTTTCCCAAAAGATCTTGGAGAAAGAAGATAGAAAAACATCATGAAACAGTGAGCTGACTTGTATTCCTCCGGATAAATTCTAGTTCTCTAATAGTTTGTCTATACACGCAGAAATCCAGACCATGAAGTGCAGGGTCTGTGGCTCCCTCGTCTTTGTACCAAGCCCTGTGCTGCATCCTAGGACTGGGCAGCAGGTGCCCTGTGACACGGTGAAGGATTAGAGGCGCGAATGGCTGAATTATGACTCAGAGAGCAAGACTGGCAGCATCCTGATGAGAATGATGGTAGCCGTGGGGAGGAGACACCATTTCCTGGATGCCCAGCGGGTCCCAGTCTGGTGGGTGGGGTGAGTACAGAGGGTCAGGGAAGTAGCCCAGGGTGAGGCTTCCACTGTTATTGGCTCCAGGCTGTCATTCCCTCCCTCCTTCCAGGCTGCCCCTCTTTGATTCTATGCTTCATCTATTACAGGAAACTGCCCTGTCCTCCCCTGCCTTACTCTGTTCTGAGGCTGTTGGCTGGTAAGTGAGGCCACTGATTGTTTCCTTAATTCATTCAACAATGTACATACAGACATATCCCAGGAGCCAAACTCTGTGCCAGAACCTGGGGGTCTGGGGATAAGCAAGGTCCTTGCCCTCATGAAGCTTATATTCTGGAGTCAGGGCAGAGGATGTAGTGTTAAGAGTAAAATACATCAAATAACTTCAGATGGAGGGAGAGGAACATTATTAGAGTGGGTGATCAGGGAAGTTCTCTAAAGAGGTGACATGCGAGCTGAGACCTGAATGGCAAGAGGAACACAAGGGCCTGACGGAGGGCATTCCTGGGAGGATAAAGAGCAAGTGCAAAGGTCCTGAGGCCAGAATGAGTCTAACACAGTTGAGGAACAACGATTTGTCCAGTGTGTCTAGAGATGAGCCTCATCCTTTTGAAGGAAAACTCCAAGCCCCTTCAACACCTCCCCACCCAGAGCACAGCAGGCCAGCTAGACAGGGAGCTAGAGAGGTCCCCACACATGCAGCTGCCTGTACAAGCCTACAGGGCAGTACACAGGATAGGGTCTCTTAGGAGAGACACCTCCCACAGGGAGCCAGGGGAGGCTTTGTGGACATGGGGTTTAAGTTGGGTCTTTAAAGAAGAAGTGGACTTTGCCATAAGGAGCAGAGGGTGCGGACTGCATTTTTAAAGACAGAGGGATGTCGGGTGTGGCTGGACCACAAGCTGGACACGTGCAGAGGGGCTGCAGGTGGGAGAAGAGGCCAGGAGGGAGTGGTATCCATAAGGCAGAGAAAGGAAAAAGTGGGAGAACTCAAACCAGAGTTGCTGAACTCTGCGTGGGAAGAGCCAGTGGTTTTAGGGGCAGTCAGG
Source organism: Vicugna pacos (assembly GCF_048564905.1). Lineage (NCBI taxonomy): Eukaryota > Metazoa > Chordata > Mammalia > Artiodactyla > Camelidae > Vicugna > Vicugna pacos. The sequence continues at coordinate 18,456,482 of NC_132995.1, forward strand.
CAGGGCGCCCCCAGGAGCCTTCATCAGACAAGACAGCTGGATACAGGCCCCCTGGGGCTGGACTTCCACCCAGAGACAGGCCAGTCCAACATCTCTAACAGCACAGACAGCAGGGCCAGCACCCTGTACACACCAGGTGAGCACCTGCTCAAGGCTTATACACCTGCAAATGTGAGTGGAGTCTCACCCTTGCACACCCAGCCTCTGCCTTGGGACAAAGGCCAGTCTCCAGGCAACTAGGTGGGCTACTGGAGTTCAAACCAATAGCAACCACCGCCTTTTCCTTCAGCCAGTGTCTGTGCACTGTTGAGCTGTTTAATCCTCCTGTCCAGCTGGGTGGCACAGTTGCCACCGTTTTACGTGAGGAAACAGCCAGGAAATGCTCACTGGCCAGCTGCAGGTGTCACAGCCAACAATTAATGGAGCCAGTGCTCTGGAACTTGTGCCTTTGGGGGTGCATGGGGTGACTTTCGGGGCCCCAACGACACCACCTTTCATCCTGGGCTTTCCTGAAAGCAGAGCCTGGGACCAGGGCTTGTGTGCAGGTGCTTTACCTGGGAAGTGATCCCAGGCACCAGGGAGAGGGGACCAGGGGAAGGTAAAACAGCAGAGATGGGGGACGCTGATCCCATCCGGAAGTGTGGCGAGGTGCCCCGGACTGGAAGCAGGAATATGAGGGGCGGTCCAGGTGGGAATTTTAGATCAACCTGCTTGAAGCTGGAGTGAGGGTGGGCCAGAGAGATGAGGGTGAGGCACCAGCGAGCTGGCAGACAGCATCAAATTCCCACAACGGAAACTCTATTTCCTTTATGTCCTTCATTTAGTCCTGGGGCTCTCTGTCAGCTGAGAGCCGCCTCGGGCTGGAGCTGGGGCAGGGAACTGGATTAAGCCATGATGTACAAATATTGCTCTGTGTCATTGTTTTTTGTGTACTGTTATCCCCTATTTATGCCAAATGATATGAGTTTCCCATTGATGACAATCATAGAAAGTTTCTTCCAAAAACCCCTTGTTTATGTGAAAGAGGTTAAGTGGATGTAATTAAAATGTGAGTGAAGAGTGGAAGGGATGGCCGGGGAGGTGGCGGATGTCGTGAAGGAGACCCAGGGATGCCAGAGGCAGGACCCAGGACCCCGCACTCTGCCTGTGGGTCCTGCTCAGGGGCCCAAGATGGGGTGGGGTCACCATCCCCTGATTCCTGTGTGCATTGGGGTCCTGAATTACAATCAGGCAGCAACCTCCTCCAAAGCAGGGGTGGCTTTTGTGACTGATGGTGATGACAGCAACTGCTGAGCAATACTCATGATCGTGACAGCAGAGATGACCGTGCCCGGTCGCAGCCCTTTAGTGTTTGTCAACTGTTCTCACTCTTCTTGCGGTGTTGGGATTGGGTCTCGGGGTCTGCATCTCCCTAAGGGATCATTTTGGCCGGAGGAGCCCTGTGCACAGTGAACAGCCATGAATGGACAGACAGACAGACTGGCTGATTGATTAATTATAAACAGTTGCAAAAGGCACTGGGGAGAAACAGGCCTTTTGAATAAGTCCTGAGTCTAAGTCTCTGCTCACTCACTAGAACTGACTGCTAAAAATGTTAATCATTTTTAACCGCTAACTCCTCTGGACTGTTAGCTTTGGGAGTACGGCCCCCTCTGTGCCTTGTTCACCTCCCCAGGTCCCAGTACACACACAGCAGACACTCAACACGCTCTTGGGGCATAAATCTCACTGTTTTTAAAAGATGATACCTCCTTTCCATAGGTCTTAGGAGGATGCTGAGTACAGGAAAGGGCTTTGATTTTCAGGGGCTGGTCCTCAATAGCCAGGTCCTGAGCGCCCGGTGCACTGTCAGGAGGTTAAGTGCAGCCATGAGCATGACAGAGCTCTGGGAAGCTTAAATCACTGTGCAAACCTGGGGTCTTGGGTGTGCACTGTTATGGTGTCAATATTACAGTCAAGTGACATGGTAGAATTAGAGGCTCATCTAACCTGCACACATTCAGAAAATGCAGGTGCAGAGGGAAGAGGGAAGAGAGAAACTTTCACATCCCACCTTTCCTCCATTGCTGGCACCCCCTGCTAAATGCCACATGCCCTGTCTGGTCCCTGGAGGTTGGTCCACACAGGGTGGGCTGGCTCCCTTCCTGTCAACAAGCTCCTTCCAGCTTGACACTCTGAACTTCTAGGTGTGTGAGGACCATGCTGGTGGTCCTGCCACTCCTGGACATCCTGAGGCAGCCCAGAGCCTGTCTCCACAGACACAGCAGCACCAGCCCTCCTCCGAGTTTGCCCCAGGTCATGGGGCTCAGTCCCCTGCCATTGATGGATCCCAAGAGCCCTTGGGTGGCTGGAAAGAGGACCCATTTCTCAGGGTCCTTGGGAGCCCTCACACTCTGGTTCCTTGTCCTTTGCTCCTCACAGCTCTAGCTCAGAGAGTGCTTTCCACTCTGGCAACACACCTTGCTCTTTGGCCTCCCATATTCTCCCAGATCTATACTTTGAGTCTTGCCCGTACCTTCTGGCCTAGATTTTTGGGAATCTGAGGTCAGAAAAAAATTCCTTTGTCTGCTTTCTGCTATTTTATTTCTGCCCTGGGCCTGACTGACAAGAGCGAGATGGACTGAGGGATAATATGAAAGAGAGGGAGAGAGGGGAAGATTATTAGGTAACATTTCAGAATATTATCCCACTATTCTCCTTAGCTAAGATACGGTCTTGCTTAGTTGCTCAAAACTGCCTTGAGACAACCTACGGAATGAGAGAAAATATTTGCAAATGATGCAACTGACAAAAATTTAATTTCCAGAATATATAAACAATTCATATAACTTAATGACAAAAAAAAACCCAGTCCAAAAATGCGCAGAAGACTTAAACAAGCAATTCTCCAATGAAGACATACAAATGGCCAATAGGTACATGAAAAAATACTCAATATTGCTAATTATCAGAGAAATGCAAATCAAAACTACAATGACGTATCACCTCACACCAGTCAGAATGGCCACCACAAACGATAAATGCTAGAGAGGTTGTGGAGAAAAGGGAATCCTCCTACACTTTTGGTGGGAATGTAGTTTGGTAGAGCTATTATGGAAAACAATATGGAGATTCCTCAAAAAACTAAAAACAAACTTATCATATAATTCAGCAATCCCACTTCTGGGTATATATCCAGAGAGAAATCTAATTCCAAAAGACACATGCACCTCAATGTTCATAGCAGCACTATATACAATAGCCAAGACATGGAGGCAACCTAAATGTCCATTGACAAATGACTGGATAAGGAAGCTGTGGTATATTTATACAATGGAATACTACTTGGCCATAAAAAAGAATAAAATGCCATTTGCAGCAACATGACTGGAACTAAAGATCCTCATTCTAAGTGAAGCAAGCCAGAAAGAGAAAGAAAAATACTATATGATATCACTCATATGTGGAATCTAAAAAAAAAAAAAAGAGGACACTAATGAAATCATTTACAAAAGAGAAACAGACTCGCAGACATAGTAAACAATCTTATAGTTATTTGGGGAAAGGGAATGGGAAGGAGTAAATCTGGGAGTTTGGATTTGCAAATGCTAGCCACTATATATAAAAATAGATTTAAAAATTCTCTGTATAGCCCAGGGAACTATATTCAATACCTTATAATAACCTTATTGAAAAAGAATATGAAAACGAATATATGTATGTATATGCACGACTGGGACATTGTGCTGTACATCAGAAATTGACACATTGTGCTGACTAGTGAAAGTGGCTTCAATAAAATAAATAAATTTTAAAAAATTGCCTTGAGACAAGTTTCATCTTTATAGATCAGGAAACTGGGGATTAATGGGGCTAAATGGCCTCCTCAGGATCCCAGTTAGTAAGAGACCATAATTCACACCTAGGTCGGTCTCACCTTAGAACTTACCTTCTCACAGTGCATTAGCCCATCTGTCCAGGTGAAACATAACAGCTCAGGGAAAGAGGCAGCCAGCAGGGCCAGGTGGAAGGAAAGTCAGGTAAGCTCATAGCCTCCACTCTCTAGCAGGCATCCTACTTGGTGTCTGTAGACAGAAGCACCCCAAAGCTCAACATCTAGGGTTTGCAGAAGCAAGTTTTCTAAGTAACCTAGTCCAAGTGATTCGAGGAGTCCACATGAAGTAGGATTGATTTTTAATTTAATTTCTTTCTTGGGGGAAAAAAAAATCAGTTATGCCTGCTGGTGCCAACAAAGATGGGCTCCCTCTGTTTGACACTAAGGTTCATTTTGGCATCTGCTGTTGTCTCCTGGGGTCGCAGAGGGTCAGATCCTGAGGACCAATCAACGGGATGTGCTCAGAGCTGGGAAACTGTTCACTTTCAGCTCTGAGGGCCTTTTTGTGTTTGGCCCCCAAGGGAAGCTATGTCCACCAGCTCCATTTATGCCAGCTGTGGTGGGCGGTGTACATCATGCCTTATTTCATGTATTCCTCACATCACACCTGTTATATATGATTTATCTAAGGCTTCACAGTGAGTAAATAATAGAGCCAGGATTTAATCATGGACTGTCTGAAGAGAGGCATTTTATTAGCCCAGAACCTTCACATAAAAAGTTAATCATGAAGGTAATAAAATGCATGACAACAATAGCAAAAAAGAAAGGAAGAAATGTAAGTGTACTGTTCTAAGTGTCCTAAAATCTGGGAAGTGGCATGAAATTATGTAAACGTTAACGGTGGTAAGTTAAAGATGTATGTTGTAAATCACAGAACCGTCACAAAAAATAAGACAAAGAGGTAGTGGAGATAAAACAGAGACAGGAAAAAAATAAAACTAACCCAAAAAGGAGATAGGGAAGGAGGGAAAAAAATAAAGGAGACAAATAAAACACAAATAGCAAGATAAAAAACTTTGGCTTAACCATGTTGATAAGTACAATAAATGTAAATGGCCTAAGCATTGCAATTAAATTAATTTAAAAACAAGTATTTTCAGTTTAGATACAAAACAAGACCCATTTATTTGTATTGTCTCAAAGAAGTGCATATTAAACATAGGGCACAGAGAGGGCAAAAGTAAAAGGATGCCAAGGTGGCCTTTTCAGATGCATGGATAAAACAAAACTGTGGTACAGCTATACAGTGGAAGGACCCTACTCAGCAATAGGAGAGAATGAAATGTTGATTTACACAACACAGATAAATCTTAAATGCACTTTGCTAAATAAAAGAAGCCAGACCTTTAGGATATATATTGCCTGAATCCATTCTCGTGAAATTGTAGAAAAGATAGAACTTTGAGGACAGAAAACAGATCACTGGCTGCCAGGGGCTAGGGGATGGGGAGGGTCTGACTCCCAAGGGATGCACAGGAAATGTTTAGGGTGGGTGAGACTACTTGGTGTTGCAACGGATGATGGAAGCTAGGTTTCTCACTGTCAGAGAAAGAAGTTTGCAAATGAGCAAGAGGGTGGATGGTGAGAAGGGACAAACGTTCTAAATTCTAAGTTTAAAAATTATATATACATAAAATTGTATATCCACATATGTACATACAAACACACATTAACTAAGCTTCAGACTTTGTCTGTCTCCCCTGGGAAGGGAGGACTGGGTGACTCACTTCCAAGGAACAGAGTGTGGAAAGGGGAGGATACAGTGAAGAGACCTGACAGAAAGTATCTTAACCGAGTGATCCAAGCTAATATCACCAGTAATGTCACTTGATGTCATTTAGCCCTGATATGATGCAATAAGAAAGGCAAATCACCTTCTCTAATCCCAGTATAATAATGAGCATGAATCAGACAAACCCAAAACTGAGAAACAGTTTATAAAGTATCTGACCAGAACTCTTCAAAAGTATGAAGGTGATGACAAACAAAAAGAGACAGAAAATATCACAGGTCAAAGGAAACGAAGGAGACAAATGTGAACTCTTGGATTTGGTCCTGGAACAGAAAAGTGTCTGAGTGGAAAATCTGGGAAAAGTCAATAAAGTCTGTGGTTTAATGATAATAGGTCAGTGTTAATTTCTTAACTTTGAAAAATGGAACATAGTTCTGTGAGATATTAACATAGGAAAAGATGAGGGAAGTGTATACAGGAAATTTCAGTACTATCCTTCCAATTCTCTTGTAAATCTAAAATTATTCTACAGAATTTTTTTAAAAAATTAAAGGATGAAAAATGCTATACCATGTGACCACTAATCCAAAGAAAAGCTGAGTAGCTACATTTCATATCAGACCAACTAGATTTTAAAATAAGAACTATCACCAGGGTTAAAGAAGTACATTTTATAACGTGCGTGAACTTAATAAAGTTTGAAAATATATCGTAACAAAAACGAGAGAACTGAAAAGAGAAATGGAAAGACTGACAATTATCTTTGAAGACTTCAATACTCATCTGTCAGTAAATGAGAGAAAATCAGTAACATATAGAAGATTACAACAACGTTACCACAGCGCTTGCACTAACTTGTGCTGACTAGCGAAAGTGACCTGTGTGCACCTCCTCCCGAGTCCACAATCAATGACACCACATTGGTAGATTAAATTGGCCACGATGGGAATATGTAAACCACCAGAAGTCATCAAGTGCAACCGACCAAGGCCTTTTCCCTCCAGGGATCCAGTTAAACATTTTCTAGCATCAATCAATCAAAACTAAATGGTAGAGCCATTTAGAGAACACCCAACAACAGTAGTAGAATACACTCGTTTTCTCAGGTGCTTATGAGAGAGTCACCAAGATACCCCATATTCTGGATCATAAAATGAGTTTCAATAAATGTAAAAGAATCAAAATCATAAGGAGTACGTTCTCTGACTGCCGTGGAACTAAGCTAGAAATCAGTAACATCAAGGCATCTAGGAAATCCACAAACACTTGGAAATTAAACAACATATTTCTAAATAACACATGAATCAAAGAAGAAATCACAAGAGGAATAAGAAAATATTATGACCTGAGAATATTATGAACTGACGAACTGATGAAAGCATATTCAGATAGGTGGGTTAAAGCTAAAACAGGGATTAAGGGAAATTTATGACATTCAATGCTTGTGTTTCAAAAGAAGAAAGGACTAAAATTGATAATTTAATCTTTATTTAAAGAAATTAGAAAAAGAAGAGCAACTGAAACCCAAAGTAAGCAGAAATAAAGGAAACAATAAAGATTAGCCAATACCAGAATAGAAATAGACAAACAATTGAGGAAATCTATGAAGACAAATCTGCTGTTTTAAAGGATCAATGAAATTGATAAAGCTCTTAGACAGACTGATCAATCAAAAAAAAAAAAGATACACATAAGTTACCAATATCAAGAGTTAAGGAAGAGACATTACTACATATCCTACAGACATTAAAGGAAGACAAAAGAGATTATAAATAATTTTGTGTCAGTAAATGCAACAACTTGTGTGAAATTGACAAATTCCTTGAAAGATTCAAACTACCAAAGCACATTCAAGAAGAAATAGATAACCTGAATAGCCTTATATCCATTAAAGTACTTGAATTCTTAATTTAAATACTTGTGACAAAGAAAATCTTAGATCCAAAGGTGTCTTCAATGATGACCTCTATCATCTATTTTCGGAATAAGCAACATCAACTCTGCACAAACACTCCAGAAAATACAGAAGGAACAATGTTTCAACTTGTTTTATGTGGCCAGCATTAATCTGATATCAAACCCAGACAAAGACGTTACCACAAAAGAGAGCTACACATTAATACACCTCATAATAAATACGCACACAGAAATCCTTAACAAAATTTTAGCAAATTAAATCTGGCAAAATATGAATATAATAATGCATCATGATTAAGTGGGGTTTATCCAAGGAATTGTAGACTAGTTTAAAACTCAGAAATGAATGAACACAATTCACCTTTTTAACAAACTAAAAAAGAAAAAGCAATAATATAGTCAGTTCTGTGGTAACACTTGTTTTGAAATTTCAATTTATTTCAACACAACTGATATTTCAGGGAACAATTTGAGCATAAGGTGAATTTTGTGTTTGTCTATGTATAATCTTGCTCATGAGGAACAGCTGGTGATTGTAGAATAGTGCACCCAGTGGAAGTGAGCATTGTGGGAATACGCAAAAAGCACCAGGCACACACCTCAAACATCTACCAATTACTGCCATTTACCTCGTGCGTTGTGAGTCACACTTGTCCTCCCCCATTCAACTGGGGTCACCTGCCTTCAGTCATTTCCCAGTAACTCAGAAGATGCCCACCTCCACAAGCAAACCTTACATCTGTTCCAAGGTAAAGTGCTATATTTATTGGAGTGTCTATGCATTTTTTGACCATTTAACACGGTTAAAACACTGCTACCATTTTCATTAAGTTCCCATTTTTTGTGTATATCTCTGATAAAATTTGAGTGTTTACCCCCCAGTTTTCCCTGTAAGATTTTGAATAGCCTTTTAGAGAAACTTGTGTTGTAGTAGAATTGACTGCAATCATCTCAACAGATGCAAAAAAAAAAAAAAAAAAGAAAAAAAAGGATTCCACCCAATTCAGCATCCGTGCATGACTTCCTCAATTCGATTAAGGGCATCTATGAAAAGCCTACAACTAACATCAAATTTAGGAGATTAGGAAGACAGCAAGGATGTCTCCTTTCACCATTTTATTCAGATTTGTGCCAGTACACTAAGTTTAAAAAAAGAAATAAAAGGCATATAGAAAATATGATAATCTATGAAGAAAATCCAAAGAATCAACAAAATAAAATATAATTAATAAATGAGGTTAGCAATGAGCAGGAAATAAGGCCCATATGTAAAAATGTAAAACAAATGTAAAGTAAGATTTTTAGAATATCACTTCTAATAGTATTAACAATATTCATTCAGGATAAAATGAACACTGTGCAAGATTCATACAGTGAAAACTACAATTTATTGCTGAGATAAAGTAAAAAAGACATACATAAATTGAGGGATATACCATGTTTAAGGATTGGAAAATTCAGTATTATTAATAACCCATTCTTCCTCAAATTGGTCTATAGATTCAATAGAATTCCAATCAATTCCTGTAAGTTTAATTTAAAGCTTAAAAAATTAACAGGTTGAGTCTAAAGTTTATATGGAAATGCAAAAACTCTGTAAAATAAAAAAAGCTCTAAAAGAAGTTAGAGAACATTAATTACTATGTTTTAAGAATCTTGTAAAGCCACAGTAATCAAGACAAGATAGTTTTGGTACATAAATATCAATTGAATATAATAGAAAATTCAGAAATGGAATCATACATATATAGTCAACTGCATTTTCACAAAGTTACCAGGGTTGTTCAATGGGAAAAAGAATCTTTACAATAAATCTTGCTGGAAAAAAACTGTATATCCGTACGGAAAATACAAATCTCATCTCTTACCTCAAACTCTACACAAGAATTAACACTTCTGGAAGAAAACAGAGAAGAAAATCTCTGTGAATTTGGGATAGACTGTAAGTTCTTAAATAAAACACAAAAAGCACAAATCGTAAGAGGAAAAAAGCCAGATAAGCCTGAATTTATCCAAATTAAAAACTTAATTCCTCAGAAGACACAGTTTAAGAAAATGAAAGACACAGTTTAAGACAAGCCACATAGACTAGGGGGAAATATTTGCTAAGTATATCTGGAAAAGGACTTGTATCCAGACTACATAAAAAGTTGGCATCAGTAAAATATCAAAAGACAAGCAACTCAATTTAAAAAAGGGCAAAAGAGTCAAACAGACATCTTGCCAAAGAAGTTATATGGATGTCAAATATTTGAAACAGGGGCAACATCATTGTTCTTCAGAGAAATGCAAATACAACCACAATGAGATACTACCATATACACAGAAGAAAGGTAAAATTACAAAGACTGGCAATGCCAAATGGTGGTGTGGATGTGGAGCAATTGGAACATCTCATACATTCCTGGTAGGAATACAGTCATTTTGGAAAACAGGCATTTTCTTATAAAGTTAGTATACTCTGATCAGATGATCCAGCAATCCTATTACTAGATAGTTACCCAAGTTAAATGAAAAGATAAAGTAACACAAAGACTTGTACCTAAATGTTTATAGCAGCTTCATTCATAATCGCCTCGAACTAGAAAGGACTTACATTGTCTACAATTGGGGAATAGAAGAACTGTGATATATCCCCACCATGGACACCGCTCTGCAACAGAAGGGACAGACAAATCAAACACATAACCAGTAAATAAATCTCAAATCTCTGTGCTAAGTAATAGGAGCCAGATATCAAAGACTACACACTGGGTGATTCCTTTTACATGAAATTCTAGAAAAGGCAAAACTATGGTGACAGAAGGATCAGTGGTTGTCAGAGGCTGCAGACAGGATAAGGAGATTAAATGCAAGGGAGCATGAAGGAACTTGGGGAGTGATGGAAATGTTCTAAATTCTCGTTGTGGTGGTGGTTACACAACTGCATGCATTTTCCAAAACTCAACCTATGGTTAGCACACTTAAAACTGGTCTTACTGCATGTGAATTACATCTAGATAAAGACGATTTTTTTTTAAAGTATAGCAGATGTTAAGAGAGCTTTGGAAGGAGACATGGGCCAAGGACTTCCTGGAACCTCTACCTAAACAGATGTTTGCTGTGAAGAGATCAGCTTTAAGGAAAGCTGTCAGGGCAGAGAGGGCAGGTCTTCGATGGCTTCAGGCAATGGAACGAATGCTGGATTCCTCAAGATGAGCTGGGTTTGACCTTGGCACTGGTCTTAGAAATGGCATGAGTGCTGACAAGCACCTGGGCTTTTCTGAGCCTGTGTTTGCATCCTTCCTCCTGCACAATGGGCATTGGGCCCACCCTGCCCACCTCACAAACTGTTGTGTCAATCAGCTGTGTTAGTAAGTGGCAAAATAGCTCTGCAAACTTTAACATACTGTGCATGTGTGAAAGGAGAAATGGGAGGTCAGCGTTGAAGATGGTAAGTTGAGCTTCATGTTTGAAGTCATTGCATACAATTTAAAAATTACTGTTGGCATTGGGCAGGATGGGAAGAGGGACTCTCCTTTCTTCCCACTGCATGTTTTGACCACTTATCTTGAGGCTTCAGTGGGTTTGTTTAGATTTAAAGATATGTTGCCTGCAACCCTCAAGATCAAAGAGAACAAAGCTCCTATGTAAGGAGGCCCTCATGGGCCAAACAAGATAATGTCATTATTCTATAAACAGGTGATAACGGCAGAGCCAGGCTCATCTCAAACTAATCCAGTTCTAATCCCTTCAAGGGTCTGGAAAGTTGTCAGGGAATAAAAGGCCACTGCCACTTAGCAAGCTGTATCTTGTGAGTGGATTTGTCACCTTTCAGGCCTGAGCATCTGTCTGGTTGTCCAGACATGACAGGCATGGTGGGTGGGGGTGAGTGAGTGAGAAAGCACTTCCTCTTCATGTGATCAGGAGCTGGAGTGGTCTTAAGGTTCCCTCCCGCTCCCTGGGACCTGGACTTGAAGAAAGATAGCTGACAGCTCCTTAGCAATCACACCAACTACAGCAATAAGAATTGCTAACAAATCCTGAGCTCACAGCATGGTCTCCTGTACTGATTTCTGTCTTTGACGAGTGAACTGAGGCTGAGACATGTGAGGTACCATCCATGATCACCGGGAAGTAAGAGGCACAGCCAGATTCCAGGACAGGCAATCTGACCCAGGAGCCCCTGCAACCACCGCCTCCCACAGGCTGCCGGGCACTGGGCAGGTTCATTTTTCTGAGCTTCCATTTCCTGTACCCTAAATGGAGCTAAATTAAGGAATAAAGGAGATTAACTGTGATAATGGATGCCAAGTGCATTAGAAAGTATGTGGCCCTTACCAAATCACTCAAAAAATGTCGAATCTCATCCATTCCTATACACCCTAGGGTAGGCAATTCTCCAGCCCTGGGGATAGGCACTGTGGGTCTCTAAAAACATTCAGGCAAAGGTTGATAGCTGGAGCTGTGCTTCCTGCTGGCTAGAAATGGCCAAGGCCGCTGCCAGTGGAGCTTCTGAATATGAAATTCAGCCTCCACCATGGGATTTAAAGGCTCTCACTGCCCTGGCTGGGACCACTGGGTGGACAGGGATGCTGATGGAATTCCCCTCTCTGTTTCAGTAAGGAGACACTGCCCATGGCCTCGACAGTAGCAGGGTCAGGCTGCCTGGGAAGCCTGGGGGTCCTGCTTTGGGAGCCCTCTGGGATTACACCCTCCAGGCTTCATCCACTGATGAAGCAGAGGCCGGGGTGAGGAGGAGGAGGGAGAAGCCTCAATCTTCAAAGCCCAGAATTAGCAGGGACCTTCCGGGTGGTGGCTGCTTGGCGGCAGCTGGAAAGCACTCCTGGGATAAAAGAGAAGCTCACTTTATCCCCTCTTGACAGCTCCATCTGCAGTGCTCAGGAAAGAGGAAGTGACCAGAGCTCCGGCTGCCGTGGTCTTGTGGGCGGGGTGACACAGGCCCTCCTGCCCCCGCCCATGGCCCCTGGCCACCCAGCAGCCCTGGCTCTGTTTCACCACACTAACCACCAATTTCACCATCTGCAATCCTGTTCAGTAACTACGAGATGAACATCATCTCAATTAACAGCATACCTTTAGGGCGTCTCTCCGCCAACTATTCCAGCACAATTGTCCACACTGTCATCAGGGCCTAATCAACTAATGATGGCTGAAAATGAGGGAGGCCAATCCCAATAAATTCGAAGGAAAGTCATTTTTCTCTTTTAATGCCCCTCTCCCTCCTTCTTCCTTCTTCCCACGGCACAATGCAGTAAATTAATGTCACAGTGGTTATTACAGCACCACTGCTATGGCAAGTATTCAAGCTACGGTCCTGGAATATTTTACCTCAGCATTTATTTGTCCATAAAATAAAACAGGATTTATGAGATGACTCTCCAGTTTGAGGGCTGCATGGACAGCAGCTGGGGCACATCCTTACCTCCTCCACAGGTAAAGATATAGGGATGCTCTCAGGAGCAAAAGAAGCCTAGTGGGTGGGGTGCCTCAGGCTGGAGAGGGCAAGTCCCCTAAAGGACCCAGTGGCCACACCTGCTGGAAAAGGCATCAGTTAAGAGGACAGTGTGGCTTTGAGATGTGGGTTCAGATGCATGAGAAGGAGGAATCTTTTTGAGGGGAGGGTGCAGGCAGCTTGCTCCCCCAACACCCCAGGATTTGATGCCATGCCCCCACAGTCCCCAGGGAAGCAGGGGCAGGGATCCAAAGACATCTGCCGTGTGCTGGTCGCCTGCTTACCTATCAGGACCCCGAGATCATCTCTATTGTCCCCTGCGATCTGCTCAGAGCGCCTGGGAGCCGGCAGAGGCAGCCCCACCAGGGGAAGCAAAAAGCCTAGAAGTGGAGTTCATTAAAACACGCCCGCGTGCACGAAACTCTTCCTGGGAAGGAGAGGATCTACCTTTGAGGACGTGCTCTGAAATTATAATTCATTGATTCTGAAGCCAATCATTTTGTATTTTGACTGCTGGCTTAGGAATATTCATATTTTCCACTGCATTTAAATTTCCCTGTACCATTAAAATCTCCGAGCTCTATAATTAGGCCTCTCCTGATAGATATGGATGAGGGCTCTGTTCTGGGGAGAGCGAGCAGGAGCCTTTGGGAAGCTGGGGCTTTGCCGAGAGGGCTTCCCCTCGGCCCTACTCTCATCCTGTTTCTTCTCCAGCTGGAATCTTCCAGCCGGCCCACCCTCCACCTGGACCCGGATCAGCCTCCTGCGGACGGGCTGCACACTCCCCCACCCCCATCCCGGCTGTCCCTCCTGTGCTCGGGGCTCACAGCCACTAAAATGTTTACTCACTTAAATGCAATTTGCATTCCGATAGCTGAATTCCCGACTCAGATGATATTTATGAAAGAAAGTCCCGCCGGTTACAGCAACCAAAACAGATGTGGCTGGCTACCCCACAACGTGTACGCAAAACCGCGCTCCTGCTCGAAAATAAATAAATAAATACACGGATATCTTCTCCGGAGGTAAATATTATTTTATGAAATGAAATAGCACGCATACGCTGTTCCTGCCTCGTCCTTGTCAACGCAGCCCCGTAGCTGGCAGAAGGCCTCCAGCCGGTCTGCGGGAGTCCCGCTGGCCTCATCTCCTTGACCAGATGCTCCCGGCGCATCTCGAAAGTCACCAAGCCTCATGTCCTGGCCACATCTCACCAGTCAGGTTTCTGCTGAGATCGACTAAAATATCGGGTAATGAAGATGGAAAACCAATAAAGAATGGGGGGTGGGGGGATAAAGAATTGCTTAGAACGAATTCTGTACGTAATTACTTGCGTTTTTGCTAACTACTGTATAAACAACACTTTTAACAAGGCAAATTGGAATCCTGAAGACAATTCTGCTTAGGGATATAGCTTCAATTTATTATACGAGGGTAACTGAAAACTTTGTTTCTGCTGCGTTGCAGTCAATTTCCATGGCGCGCACATTTCGAATGTGTGATTAATCATAGGAGTGCAGGGGTTGCCAATAAATACCAAAACTCTAAAACTGTAACAACTTGCTCATTTTGTGCGGTCCTTCCCAAGAGCTAAACAGCCCGAGCCTGTCATTGTGCACCAGGATCAATGCTCTGGAGTCTCTGCAAAACCCCAGATTGATTGATTTCATTCTCGGAGGATTTCACTTTGCTCATCAACAAAAATATCTGGCTCCCTAAATAATCGGAACCCGGGCTTCGGTCTGGGCCAGGAGAGCTGCCAACAACCACCACTGCCAGGCTGCCAGGCGTCCGTGGCAGACCTCAGTGTGGGCTAGTACCTCACCAGAGTTGGCCACTCAAAAAGAAAAAAAAAAGAAAGAAAGAAATCAATATATCAAAATAGCTTACTTTGAACAATTATGCTTTAGTTTAAGAAATGTAAGGATGGAGATAAGGAATGCTCTCCTAACTTCAGCTTCTCTCCTGTCCAGTTTTATCATGGTTGTGTCTCTATTTTCCTTTCCTGGGTTTTGATCAATCCTCATTTCTTATGCATAGTTTCTGGGGAACAGCTCAAATGCAGTATTTAACATGCCTGCAATGGCTATTTACTTATAACAGAATGTATACACTGCTTCTTGGGTATTTATCCCTGAAGATAAGGGTCCCTAATGGTGGAGGATACGGATGAACAAACACATTGGCACGAGGGGAAAACAAAACAAAACAAAACAAGACGGGTTTCTACCTAGTGTCTATGTAGAAACTTAAAATGTTCTCTTTAATTGATGGGTCTATTCTTTTGCTAAGAGTCCCGGCCATTCCTCATCCAGCCTATAAAGTCCATTTTGAAATGAGCCTTTCTCCCAAGGTGGAAATTCTACCCCCAACTCCACTGCCCCCACCCAGATAGGTGAGCTGCCCTTCCTCTAGCAAGCTGCCACCCTCTGATTAGGATGGCTTGCAAAAAGGTCTTGATTGACTGAACCTCAGGCCCGATTACATAAACATCAGAAAAGCGTGGAATGCCAAACACCTTTCTCAAGAGGGAAGAAAAAAAAAATAATAAGGTGAGATCGCTTCATTCTCTTGCAACCTAAAAATAAATGGAAGGGGCCTCTCCCAGCTTCGGGGAGTGCATATGGATTTCTTGCTGACATTCGATTCTCTGAACTGAATGTCACACTTGCAGAGAACAGTTAAAAAAAAATAATAATGCTAGACAGTTATCGTTATTAGAAGGGCAAGAAGAATGAAATATCATGATTATCATTAGGAAACCCTGTAAAACATATTTGTACATTATCTTGGGGCAAATACAAGTGTCATGTGTTACCAATTGTTAGGCAAAGAACGCAGTAATATATTGTTCCCCTCCGGCCCTCCGAGAAGCTCAGCACAGGGCAGAAATGATGTGCTCTGTGTGTGCGTGCAGCCGGAACGAGCTGGCACAGGGTGTGGGGGCCGGGGGCCACCCCAGTACTGGCCTCCCAGAAAGCAGTGGAGCCTGGGATGGACGGAGCAGCAGAGCAGGGAAGGCAGCCTGGGGCCAGGCTGATTTTGGAGGAGTCCCTGGTCCCCTTCTCATCAGCGGATGCTGAGTAAGGATGGGGAGCCGGAAGGCAGATCTGCTTCATGTGCTGGGATTCCTGCCTCATTCAGAGCTCTGATTCCCAAGGAGGGAGCTGACTTCCCTCTTCCCAGACAACGGTGTGCCTCCGAAAAGGGGTTTAAGGGTGAGGCTGCTGTGGAGGAAGTTTCCAAAGAGACTTCAACTTAGGCATCTGCAAATAGAGGGGTTTGGTTTGATTTTATTCGTTTGAGCATCAAAAGCCCTTTTGAGAATGTCATAAAAGTGGACACGCACAGGTGCTCACAATATTTCATGTCAGGGTTGTGGGCCCACAACGCCCCTCAAGATTCATCCACCAGCGCCTGCAAGTCCACAGATCCTAAGTTAAAAGCCTTTGGTCCATGTGATCTAAAGGGAGCTTTCCAGGTCCTGGATCTCAGGCGTCCCCAGCTGCCGGAAGCATCCTTTGAGCCCTTTGTGCGATGCAGTGCCTGGCCCAGGTTCCGTAGAGCCACTGGCTCAGCAGCCCTCAGGGAATGCAGAGAAGGAGGGAGTGCTCCTGATCAAGGCCTGCAGGCATGGCCCCTTGGTGGGTACCCATGACTCCTAGGACCCTCTCTGCACCTGATGGCTGGACGGAGCAGAAGCTGGGAAGGTTCAGAGGATCCAGGGAGCCTCCGGACAGCACTCTTTGCATCACCACAGAGAAATGGCAGTATTTGCAAAGGAACCAGGGGACATCTGCCAGTGGGCCCTGGGACTCCCGGATCTGTGGCTCTGACCACCCAACAAGGCTTCGCATGCCTCAGACTCCAAGTGCAGAGATCTGAGTCTGAGGCTGCACGCAGGTCTTCCTCACCTGGAGGACCAGTGTGGTCAGGGACCCCAGAGAGCTGGAGGCCTTCATCTTTGCAGGGCAAGGCTCGCTGCGATGGCCTGGGTGAGATGGCAGCATGTGCCTCTGACCACTCTCCCCACAGCCTCACTCCCCACCTGCCCTGCTGTGAGCCCAGACGGTCTGAGGCGAGATCTTCAGGCCTGCTGCCTCCCTCTGCAGGGGTTCACTTTGTTAGGGAGCCACTTTGTCCCCAGAGGTATGCCATACTAACGGTGGCTTTCCTGGCAACTTGGCAGGAAGTGAGGAAGGTATCTGGGGACAGAAATTCCTTCAGTCCATACTGAGCCTGAGACATCTGAACATATTAAAGCCAACTGCTAAAGGTCATGTCTATTATGGGAGAGCAGAATCATGAGCCTCTTGCCTATCTGGGGAAATTGAGGCCCCAGGGTCGGGGAGGAGGTGAGGATGAGGGCTTGTAGCATCTTTGCATGTGGCCTGGCACCTGCTGAGCCCCCACCTTGAGTGAGATCAGCACTTAGGTCCCATCCTGCTGAGGTCCACAGCCTGGGGTTCAGTTTCTTTACTCCCAGGACAAAGCTCGTCTCTGTCTGTGTGCTGCCGGCGCCCTCTGACAAGCTCTGAGCACCAAGACGCCTAAGGTTGCTTCCTACAAAGAACGTGCAGCATCTCGGGGCCCTGCCAGCTCCAGCAAACCCTGCTGTGTCTGTCCACAAGCCCCTGGTGGCCTCACAGGCACACTCCATCTGAGAAGTGCTGGCCTCAAGTTCCCCGCTTCCAGAACACTCACAGCCAAGTCTCACATCAGTCATTGGCGCATCTCAGATCTTTAGATTTTCTCTCTTCTGTTTTGATCTCTAATTTTTCAAACTGACAGTGTTTCGTTTCCTCTGTGGTTACCAGCATGGCACGTCGGGCATGAAGAGACGGACGGCAAGCTGGCAGCCTGGAGGGCACATGAGGCTTCTGGGTGCTTTCAGCGGGTCAGCTGCAGGTAGTCTGGACGGCGTCTGCCAGAACCCCACACAATCTACCCTTGGCCTCAGCTGGGGGTCCCCATGACCCTGATGGCCTCCCGTAGCCCCCCACGGCCCCTGTATACCCCTCCAGTTCCTAACAATCTCCCACTGCTTCCGACAGACCTACGACCCCTGTGGCCCCACAGGGACCCCCACTGGCCACCATGGACCCTGCTGACTCCACTGATGCCCCGTGGAGCTCTCCTGCTCCCCTCATTGGCCACCTGGACTCCATGATGCCCACAGCCTCCAGAGCTCCTCCATGGCCCCCTTACACCCCCACCACCCCCTTCTGGGTCCTCTAGCCGCCCTGCACCCCACCTTCCTCCACTGCACAAGGACAGCTCCTGACAAGCTGCTGTCTCTCCCAGGGCAACTCGCTCCCCACTGCCCCACTCCTGAACACCCAACCTTCCTCCATTGTGGTTCAGACCCCTTCTCCCCTGACTGGCCCACTCACTTAGTCCCTGATGCTAAGTTACAAAACACGCGTGAGGACATGAACCCGAGGGGTTATTTACAAATACATGATAATTGATTAAATTAGAAGGCACTCGACAACAGCTCAGATGAAGCAGCACGTTGGAGTGCTCCTCCAGCACAGGCACTATTTTAATACTCCTTTTATCTTAAAATATTGCCTCCTATCAGGCTGTCATGGAGCAGCAGGGGAATCTGTTCGGCGTGGAGAGGGACACAGCGCTCCCACCCACTCTACAATGAATTATTAAAGGAAGGAGAGGCGCCAGCTAATCATTTGATAAACACAAGTACATTGTATATAATGGGTACCTTCACGTAAAGAGTCCTGGACAGTTGAGCAGAACTTCTTCAAACCTGCCTGTCCTGCTCCTCTCTGACTACCAAAGCAACTTTAGCCGGACTTGAACTTCAGACGCTCATCCCTCATCATTTTTGGCCACACCCGGGAACCGCTGTGACTCTATTTTTATGTAATATTTTTATTTAATTTATATTCATTCTTTTTTTTTACTTAAATAGATTTAATTTTTAAAGAAAGCTTTATATCATTACCATGAATAGAAAACTAATAGCACTTACCATAAATATGAAATAACCATAAAAAAAAACCTATAATGGAAACAAAACCATGTAATTAAATTCCAGCTCAATATGAAGGTTTGATGAAGCCTGAGGCCGGCTCTCTCTGTTAAAAGGGGAGATTTTCCTGTGTCACAGAGGCATGCAAGATGTGCTGGAGCCAGAGAGAGCCTCCCTTCCTGACCTGGGATGGACTGAAAGCATCCACAGAACCCCTTCCTTCCCGGGCAATTCGTCGTGATCAGTTGCCGGCTGGGTACCACTGACGCCTCCTCACGTTCCCACAGTGGTTCTGTATCGTCTTTTTGGAGGCAGGGGACCAAAATCAATAGTGATGTCATCATTATTCCCTGAGGCTTTGCACCACAGGTGAGCAGGTGAGAATCCTTCAGGAATGTTGACCGAGAGGGTTTTGTGCAGTGGTGAGGACACAGCCCAGGAGGCT
This sequence comes from Vicugna pacos, assembly GCF_048564905.1. NCBI lineage: Eukaryota > Metazoa > Chordata > Mammalia > Artiodactyla > Camelidae > Vicugna > Vicugna pacos. Next base: position 18,475,903 of record NC_132995.1, read on the forward strand.
GGGATCTGAGCCAGGCTGTGCTGTGCGACCTGGGGCAAGTCACCTCTCTCCCGTCGTCAGAGTCCAGAGTGGTCTGGATGGCGACAGAGCTGCTCTGAGCTGTCTGCCTTCTCCCAGTTTTGCACTTACCTCCTCTGCACGCAGCAAAACTAAGACATAAAAAGTACTTTTCATGTCCCTGTGATGCAAAGCATATGTTGTGGGAAGGAGCTACCTGGGACTGCGTGTGTGAGGCTGCTTCCTCGAACTGGAGAAAGGAAATGTTGGATTATCAAAATGCAAAGCCAGATAAGGGAGAGAGGGATGTGAATCTAAGCAAATCCCCAAATTCCAAGGAAAGCAAAAGCATCTTGCTGTCAAAATTGAAGTCTGAGCCACAAAAAAGAGAAATATTCAAACATGAAGCCACACTCTCCCACCCTATTTAGAACCCACTTCAAACCAGGAAAAGGGGATGTCAGGTAATCAAAATTCACATGCAATAACACAGCCTCAGTTCTTCCTGTTAGCTGTGATTAATACGAGCAGTTAGAGAAAGGCAAAAAAAAAAAAAATGAAGTCATACATTATTTTTTTTTCCTCGTCGGTATAGATTTTATTTGACCTATTGCTTTTAAAATAGAATACCTCCCCAAGCACGCTTTACATGATAAAACTCAGAGACAAAAGAGAGAAAATGCAAATCAATTCTACATTACATGTATGTTGCTGCATTTGGCAAAATCAAATGAGATCTTTTCATCTCCTTACTGTAGAACAAAAACAGAGCAATATTATGAAATCTCACAGAGCTTTATTTCTCGGCGTCTTTTGTGTCCAGCCTTTTAAATTCAGGTTTTTCTGCCTTTTTTACTGACAAGCCCACAATTTTCAGAAAAGAAAGCTAGCATTAATTAAGACAGTGCCAGATGTAATTTTCTTGGGAAGTAAATTTCTGCACAACTAAAGGTTACAGAGACCTTTTCACTGTCAAAATTTACTACAGCCTGTGAATGTTAATGTTTCTAATGAAGACATGTTCTCTGTCCCTGAACTTAAAAGTACCCAGAGAAGAAGGCAAAGAGAAAAAAAAAAAAAAACTCTATTTGACGAATGTATCTGGAGCCTGGGCATTAATGCAGGAACTCTTGGCTGCTGGTGCACGTTGTGATTATAGTGTTTGGATAGTCTTGTTTTCCAAACAAGGAATATTGCCATAAATTGGCAGTTTTGCACGAGGAGTGGGATTGTAGTAGGTGCCTTCTGCTACAAATGAGCTCGGAATGTAATAAGCACTTGCCCCGTTAGGCTTAAGGATGTGCACCTCCTGACTCCGAAAGCAGGCAGGAGACCCACATCCTCTACCATGGGGCATCAGAGTCGGTGTGGGCGCCCCGACCTCTCAGCGTGTGGGCTCAGAAGGCTGCCTTGGTGTTTGAACGCATAGATGTTGTTGGTTTCTTGTCAGTTTTTTTATTTTGTTTTGGAGGACTGAGCATTTTCTGTCCAGCTCGTAGGGAAGAGGCTGTCATGATGAACAGGAAACAGGGCTTCCCTCCCCTGGGACTTGCTGTGATCTCGGCTGGAGGTTCCCAGGGTGAGAAGCTGGCAGGACCCAGCCTCATCATCATTCTTGATTTTTCTTCTTCGATGAGGAATAAAGTTAACCCTCTTTGGGGTTAAAAGACATTAGTATCATTAAGCTAGTGATGCCTTTTCCAGCAATTTCTCCTAAGAAAACAACCTGTTTCCTAAGGAAACAAACATTCTCCTAATGAGCACAACAATGTTCTCCATATATAAAAACAACAGCAACAAGCAGAAAGACAAAAAACATAATGCTGTACAAGGGAATGAATAAATAAATCATGATACATCCTTAAAATGGAATATTATACAGGCATCAATCTTGCCAGTAAAGGAGGTGTTTCAATCAGAAGGAAGACTTTTATGTTATATAACATGTCAAAAGCAAGGTACAAAATTTTGTGATTTCAATTTTGCAAAAAAAAAAAATTCCATAGAATGAAGCCTGGATAAAAATATTTCAAATTGTGGAAAGTGGAAACCTGTGGATGGCAAACTTGCAGATACTTCTATTTTTCCCTAATAAAGTTAACGGGAAAGTTTCAAAATTTTTCCAAAAACTGTATTTTTTTAATCATTGGGAAATGCCAGATAGGGTCATGAGGACTGAGTCAGAATCACATTTCAACACGGACCTTCTTGAGTCTTAAATTCTTTGCAGCCTGATTTATCATTGTCTGTCCTTCTACAGCAAGAGTTGGCAGACCTTTTCTGCGAAGGGCCAGACAGTAAATATTTTAGGCATTACGTGACATAAGGTCTCTGTCGTAGCTACTCAACTGTACCATTATAAGCCCCAAAGCAGCCGTAGACAATACATAAACTAATGAGCATGGCTGTGTTCCAATAAAACTTTATTTACAAAAGCAAGTGGTGAGCCACACTGACCACAGGGCAATTTGCCAACCACTTTCTAAACTAAACCAAACCAATGCCATGCTATTGGATTACAGCACACAAACTTAAGGCTCTAACCCCTCCAGGATACCAGAAAACCAGCACTCCAGAGAGGTGAAGTGAGTTCCCAAGGTCATAGAAGAGCTCCTAGCAGAGATGGCAAGAAGTCCAGGAGCACCCCACCTTTCTGGGAGCATTCCTTGCCTTAGTTACAAAATTGGTCTATGCACTGTAGCCTTGGGACCTTCTCAGTCTGGTGGTTGGGGGTCTGGGGTCTTGCTCTGCACCATGTGACCCACCCAGGATGGCCCTCACCAGTGGTAGGCACCCCCTCTTCCCCCACTTCTTTGTCATCCTTTTGGAGGACCTGGGTGGTATTTCCCACAGCATCTCTGATCACCGTCACCTCCTGGAGCGAAATAACCAAAATTCTTGGCTGACCCGGCACAGACCTGGTCTTGCCTGTTGTCGCATAAATTACTAACTGCTCTCCCTTTCACTCTGGAAAGTGCCAGCTTTGCACGATACATTATATGATTGATCATCTCCCCAAAGGTGAATTTAGTGGAGTTGTATCCTGTGCAGGAAGAAATTAGGAGAATTTAATGGTCCATCCGACTTCCGTGAAAGAAAATAAATTTAAAAAAATGAAAAGCAAGAACTTAGAATTCAGCAGAGTGGCTGGCACTGCCCACTGTTCAGGGGGTGGGATCTACGCCTGTGATGAGGAGATGGCGATTGTGAAGTGTCCTTATATCTCAAAGTGGCGGTTCCTAAGAGAGAACTGGGTGGTAATCTTGACTTTGTTGAGTTTCCTTTCATATGTAACTTTGAACTCTACGTCCCTTTTTTTTCCTTTGGTAGGGGGAGGTAATTTGGTTTATCTATTTATTTACTCTTAGAGGAGGTACTGAGGACTGAACCCATGACCTCATGCATGCTAAGCATATGCTCTACCGCTTGAGCTATACCCTCCTCCCCTTCTACATCCTTTGCTTGTGTCTCTTGCTCTCGCTCCTACATCCGCCCCTCTCCCTCGCCCTGCATGTTCCTGCATGTTGCTCTGCATCTCAGAGTCCCTCCCCTCAGTCTTTCCCTGTTACCCACTCACTCCAAGTGACCAGGATGAGTCACTCAATTGCCTTCTTTGGAATCATCCAAAGCTTTTCCATTCAGCCTTTTCAGGACTTCTTTAGACAGGGGAGACAGTAGAAGATGTTTGTGGAAAGTACATGGCATCTTGAGAATGGGCACATTAGTTCAAAGAGAGACCAAGGACCCAAAGGGAAGGGAAGAGCCAGAGAGTGAGCTTTGAGATCATGGAAGAGAGAAGAGGAGCAGATGGAGAACAAGGGAAGTGTGTGCAGGGCTTTCCTTCCAGAAGGACTCTGAGAGAGGGGAAAGCAAGGGGAGAAGGAAGAGCATGGGAATGTCTGGCCTGGCCCAGAAGTCACCGCTTTCCCCAAGGCCAGATATCTCAGACCCTGGAGATTGTGGTCCCAGACCATCAGCGTCAGCATCACTTGGGCCCTTGCTAGAAATGCAAATTCTCAGGCTTCCCCTTGACCTCTTAAATCTAAAGCCCTGGAGGCGGGGCCAACCCTCCAGGGAATATTGATACACCCTCCTCCAGTTTGAGAGCCACTGCTCTGGGCAGACACCAGGGTCTAATGAAGGTCTGGGGTCCTGTGTCCTTGGATGGAGCAGGTGTGGGGCACACATTGAGAGGAGACGGTGTTTGAGGTTCGAGTTGTTTAAACTATGGTCAGTGGTTGAGCAGACTGATGGGTTGAAAACAGACTGATGGGTTGTTTTCCTCTGAATTGACTGGAAAGCCCGACAGTCCGTGTAGCTGCAGACGCAGGGTGAAGCTGTCCTGCTCTCCACAGAGATGGTGTTGGTATCACTGGAATTCCCTGCTCTGTGAGATTTTCCTGGGCATGATCAGGCCAGTGCCCAGCCCAGCACCAAGATGCAGAGGCATCCTCAGGCCCTTCATGAGAGCCCTGCCCTCCCGGCTTGGCCATCTTCCGGGCTCAGGTTACTAAGGAAATCACTCTGTGCCTTTGTCTACACCCACCACATGCCGCTCTCCGGAGTTGGGCTCATGAGACAAGGGGCTCCCCAGAAAAGCTGAGGACAACAAAGCGTGAAACCCATAAAAATGACAGACGGTCACATCCCACTTCGGTGGAGCCAACCAGAGGGACTGTTAACCGCGAGGCAACATAGGCAAGGAAGAGCGAGAGATTCTGCGAGCTGGGTGCACAATTCACATCCCAGGGTTGGCTGGAGGGGTCCATGCTCCTCTGCTGCAGAAAACAGGGCTTGAAAGTATGATTTCTGCCAATGCACGTCTCAAGGCTCTCATGGTAACTGATGCAGGTGTAGGTTTCCCCGTGTCACTCCCAGGTGGGGCATCTCTACTCCAGGGCGATGCTCATTAGGGATGGAATTCTAATGAAACAGCCAACTTGCCTGCAAACCTGTGATTGTTTTCCTTCTTGTGTTTTTCTAAAATACATGTTTGGATTTTACATCCCACCTGGCTCTCTGTTATTCAAAAGAAGTCTTTACACCTGAAACTGACATGATGTTGTATACCAACTATATTTCAACAAGAAAAGAATTCAATTAATTAATTAAAAAGAAATCTTATTTCTTCCTCCCTCCCTCTTTCCCTCCCTTCCTTTCCTCCTTATACCATCCGGCCCTGGTACAGGGACTGAAACACTCAAGTGGGTAAATTACAGCCCCGTTGAATCCGGTGTGGAGACTCAAGGGCATTCTCTGCGGGTCACACTCCCACCTGCTCCCAACCATGACCTCCATGCAGACGCACAATCTCCATACACACGTGCTGTATGGGTCTAGGGGTATTTTTCCAACTCACGCATCCTTTTAGCAAGCAGTCACTGAACCCCTTTTCTGTGCCAGCTCTGTCCCAGTGCTCTGGGGGGTGTACATGTGGATTGGATATGGCCAGGCCTCAAGTGTGGATCAGCACCAAACAATGAGACCACCAGGCGCTTTGCAAGAAATTCCTTAAGAGGGAGAAGTGAAGTGTTGGTGCTCCTGACTCTTGGGGGAAATTCACCCAGTAGAAGAAATCTCACAGAGCTGGGATCTCAGTGAGGGGCTTCCCTTAGCATCCTCCCAGTGATGAAAAGAAAGTGATTCACTGTATCACAGCCTCTTCTTTCTGACCAGCAACCCCACCCCCGCCACCTGCACTCACTTGACAGGTGCAAAGAGCCTGGAGTAGAGGTTGGATATTGGGAGTGGAGATGTGGCCATAGCCCAAAACTCCACCCACGAGTCATGAAATATGGGTGGAGAAGGTCACTGAAATGGAAAATTCCTCTGCGCCCGTGGAAAGGGCAGACTCAGAGAAGCTGGGGAAATGACACCAGTGAGTTCGCCTCTGGATGTAAAAATGCACGTGCTGTGCCCGAGGACTGCTCAGACCTTCAGAGGATGCTGTATGGTTGATGCTGTCGCAGAATCTAGCCAGGGACTAAATAGTGTCTTTTCCCTCATTCCTCTGTGGGTAAAAGGCCCCTCCCAGCCATAAGGAAGACCCCAAAACAGCAACCCCAGCCATGGCCCCATGCACTACGGGGTGTCCTCTCTGTGCATTTTTGTAGCTACTCCTCCTGGTGATGGGGAAGGGCACAGGAGTGGAGGGGGAGGACACCATCGTCTCCAGATGCCAAAAAAGATGTGAGACTAACAATGAAGCGAACATACACTTTTACATGATATACATACTTTTTGAAGTACGGAGCCGCTTTGATGATTCTTATTCAGCTTGGAGGCCACTCTGACCCTTAGCTCACTTTCTGCTGCCCAGCTTCCCTTGGTCTGGGGTATGCTTTTGCTTGATTTATGGCTAGGAAAACTCTGTCTAGCTCTTATTTCCCAACTACTACAGGCCTCCCTCCCCAATACAGGGGAAGAGCCTTGGGGCATAGAGAAGTAGAAGGAATATTATAAAACTCCTTAGACTGAGCATTTTGCTTTTCAGCTTGCAGCTAATAACTTGTTGATTCCTTCCTTCATCTCACTGACTTAGAAATAGCCTAGGCCTCCACACTGATTCCTACAGTGCCTCCCTCGTTTTCAGCCGAAGAGAAAGTATTTCCTGCTCACCACCAATGTGGCTCGTGTTGAATTCCAAAGGCTGAAAATTGCACATGGAGCAGAGAGGATCAGCCCTAAGAAGTCCTGGGAAGAAATCATTTTAGCAAGTCAGGACTATAAAGGGAGGAAAGATGGAGCAGTTGAGAGCTGTAGCGGGTGTGGCTGGCTAGGGGCTGGGAAGAGTGTAGACACTGTCATTAGCCTCCTTTCCAATGAGGACGCTGAGGTCTAGAGAGTCTAAATGACATGCCCAAGGTCATATAGCTGGCAACTGAAAGATCAAATCCATAACACCTATGCTCTTAAACTCTATACCACAAGCTCTTCCTCCTACAGGAAGACTTCCTGATTGCGCCTCCCCCCTCATTCCTCTGTACTTCTCTGGGCTTGACCACTCTTTCGTGGTCTTGGGCCTGCCTCATTGGTGGCCTTGGGTACTCCCTCCTTGTGGCCACATCTGGGCACATATCTGGGTGTGGGAGGGATATTCAAGACTCGTTTGCCAATGGGATTAAACAACTGACTGTTTACATGCTCTGAGCCCTTAGTCTTCTGCCTGGGCAATTTACAAGGGGGATGGTGAGGGGGCAGGAGATTAACTTGTGATCTTTGGGCTCATTGGAACCTTTAGAGGGAGGCCTGGGGACAGCCATGTGGGCTGAAGATGAGAGAACTAGCCCCAGGGTGAGAAGGGGGCTAGTGTGACGGGAAGATTCCATTAGATTTTCATGATAACAAAACTCAAGCTGCAGGTAGCACCGGAGAGTGGCAGCCAATGTGTCCAGTGGTTGGGTGTCGGGAAGTGCTGGAGCCCGGGGTCATAGGTGAGCTGCTGCCCACCAGCCTGGCCCTTGCAGCTGTGGCTGATGGCTCCCCAAGGGGGGGATCTACCCCAAATGGCCAGAGTTCTTAACCTTTTCGAGAGAAATTACAAATCTGACTCTTTACATAGTCTGTCCCAATTTCAAACTATATAACTAATTAAAAAAAAAAAATCAACATTCTCTAGACCAAGTGAAAGCTTCAGAGTAGGTGAGGCCTGAAGCCAGCCAGTGGGTGGTCCCCGATCAGAGCTGTCCTGTCCCCTCAGCGTGATCTCAGAGGGACCAGAGGTGGGGGCAGGTTCAGGAGTGCAGCTGGCCAGCTGCCAGAGGCTTCCATTTCCAGGATGTTTCAGCCACAGGGAGACACCCTGGTCAGGAGGCACTTCACCTTGGGAGTGTCCCGCCACTCCCTGTCCCTGGAAGTGTCCCCTCCAGGCCTGGAGGCTCCTATCTTCCGTCCTCCTTTCTGCCACACAATGGGGCCTCCTGCTCTCAGCAGGTGTGGGTTCACCCGGTGCCCCAGGTCCTGAGTTCCCGCTGCCCACCTCCCCGGGCCCCTCCCACTGCTCTCTTCCTCCAGCTCTGTCCCCAGCAGGAGGCCGCAGCCGCCTGCCTGATGACTGTCAGCCTGAGGTGTGGACACCTTCTCCTTGGTGGCTTCCCCTGTTTCATTAGGTTTGACAACGCGTGTTCCTGAGATTAATAGTGCAGGGGGAGCCAGAATGGGAGGCTTTTAGTGGTGACAAACTGCCAGGCCCAGGTTGCCCAGGAAGTTGTGTTGCAGCAGGAGCAGGCCAGTGGCAGAGCCCTGGGCGGTGGGGAGGGCCAGAGGAGGCCAGAGGGATGGTCTCCTGTTCATTAGAGCCTGGACTCGGCTAGATGGGGGTGTGGGGGAGGGTGGGGAACAGCCTTCCATCCTTACTCTTTCCTGTGCAGCAAAGACAGTTGTGCCCAGCCCTGCATGCCTAGCAACACACACACACACACACACACACACACACACACCCAGCATCCCCCTAGGTGACCTCTGAGGCTGGACATGCAATGGGTGACTTGGGAGCTACCACTAGGGCGGTGCTCACCAGAGGGTGGCAAGAGACCACAGGCAGCCCTCAGCTTGATGCCCCAAGTTCAGGCACTTGTGCTCTGGGCTCTGTTTGCTTCTGTTGTCCTGGCTTCTCCTCCTGCAAGCACAACCTCAGGTTCTTCATTTTTGATTCGAGGGGCTTGAAAGCACAAAAATGTGAGAATGTAGCCCAATCCTGCCATTCTGCCCAGGCTGCTTCCACTGCACTGGCCCCTGAATGCTTTCTGTACCCTCCTCCCTCCAACTCCCAGCACAGTGAAGGAGGGCTTTGTAATTGTCCAGGCTGGGAGGGAAGGGCTTTAGAGTATAAACAGGGAAATTCAGGGAAAGGATGTACATGTATTAATTCTTAGAAATAGTATTTTGCCGCCCATGTAACACCCTCTTCACACACATACACACGTACATGTTCAAAAACATACATGCACACACTCATGTATGCACACAGTTATGCATGCTGAAGTGTCCACGCATGCTCACATACATGCAGACACACTCACATACATGCACACACAAGCACATGCACTCATGGATGTATGTCCACACATGTGCATGCACACAAACACACACTTGAGCAATTTCTGGCCCTTTCTCAAGTTCAACATGATCCTTAAGCTGGAAGGGCCTTTAGAGAGCCGCCAGAGACCCAGAGAGGTGAAGGGGTTTTCCTGAGGCCACACAGCCTTTCACGGACTTGGGCTGAGCTTGAAATTCTAACATAACCAAGATCTTTTCCCAGATGAATTGAATCTTTATGGTTTTAGGGTTAGAATACTTCCCAGTTTACATCAATTACCTCTTTTAACCTTCGTGATTCATTTCAGAGATCATCTTCATTTTTATTATTGAATTCAAGTTACAGGTGAGGAAATTGAAGCCTAAAGGGGAGATATTACTAACCCAAGGCATGGAGCTGGTCATAAAGATAAAGCTTGTCCCCAGATGCTCTGGCTGTCAGGCTGAGTCACCCTGCACCCAGCAGCCATCTTCTCTCCTAGGGTCCTAGCTCAGCACCTGACTCAGTGGAACTCCTTTCCCTGCCCTCAGTCCTATTCCGTTGGACCCCTGGAAAATGGCATCCATGCCTTTTCTAATGATGTGTAAGAGCTGTGTGACCTTGGACAGGTCACTTACAATAGCTAGACCTTCCTTTACCAAGCAATACAATGGAAAAAGAGAGTGATAATAACAACCTTTCAGATTTTAACATCTAAATAAACACATACATATGCACTTATTTTTCAAACTGGAAAACATTATGCAGAAATGTAGGAAAGTGTCACTGAAAACTGCTTTAAGGTGCTTAGGGCAATTAAGGCATAGAAGGGGTTCCGCCTTCATGGACTTTCTCTCTGTCATCTATCTGCTAAATCTGGAAGACTGCTGTCAAAGCTAAGAGACAGATGACTGAATGCAATGTCTAAAGTTGATCAAGGACTTGTATCAAGACTACAAAACAAATAGAAAGATAGCAACCTAAAAGAAAAATGAAGAAAGCATATGAACAGACAGTTTACAGAAGGGGAAACCCAAAAGCTAATCAGCATATGAAAAAATGTTCATAATCATCAGTAATCAGATAAATACAAATTAAATTAATGAGCTATCACTTGGCAACTATTAGGCAAAAATTAGTTGCAGGCAATGCCATGTAGGAGCTGAAATGTGAGGACAGAGGGGCCTTGAGCACTGACAATGGGAGAGTAAGCGTCACAGTCCTCTGTGAGTGAGATCTGTAAGATTTACTCAAGATACATAAACTGAATCCATATGTTCCAGCTATCTTTGACTGCATAACAAGCCATTGCATACCTTAGTAACTTAAAAAAAAACACAATCATTATTTTGCTCGCCAATCTTCAATTTGGGCAGGTCGTGGTGGAAAAAGCTGAATTTTGTGGCATTCGCTGGGGTGGCTCAAAGGCTGGGAGTGACTTGATAGTCGTGGGCTGGAACCATCATTAAACTACTCCCTTCCCTGGCACTTGTTCCTGGCCATCAGCTAGAATCCTCATTGAGGATGTTGGGCAGAATTTCTACATGCAACCTCTCCATGTGTTTACTTGGCTCTGACTTAGCATGGTAGCTGGTTCTCAAGAGCCAGTGACCGCAGGGTCAAGGAAGAAATGCAGGACACTTCTCTGGCTTAGCCTTAGCAGGCACATAGCTTCATTTCCACTCCATGCTGGTGCTTGAAGAAGTTAGAAAGGTCTATCCAGGATCAAGGGAAGAAGACAGTGACCTCACCTCTCAATGGGAGGAGTGTCAACATGATATGATATGATAGAAAAGTGTGTGGATAGGATGTATTGTGGTGGTCACTTTCAGAAAGCGCAATCTTGACCACAAGGGAATTCTCATTCACATCCACAGAAGCTGCCTGGGAATGTCACTGTAGCATGGATTTGGGTGGTAGAAAGGTGGAGGTGAGCAGATGTCCATCACTGAGAGAGGAGAGAGGTGAAGGACCATAATACACAAAATAAAGTGTCATACTGAAGCTGGGAATTAGATGCACTCACAATAATGTCAGTAGTTCATTAAAAATATACATATAATACATATATATCATATCTTATTTTAAAAGGTAAACAGTAAACACAATTACAATATAGAGCTCAATACTACTTGCATAAATTAAAAATACCTACACACAAAAGCACATGTTTTACAAGAACATTTACAAATGTAATGTATACTTTGAATGCATTACAATGGCATCTCATATCTAGGGGAAGGAAATGGGTGCAGAGAATAGGAATAAAAGGAAATAAACACTTTTTTGGAAAAAGAGGGCAAACTCAGAGATGGATTCACACTTATATAGTCATTTGATTTTTGACACTGGTGTCAAAACAATATGATGGGGAAAGGGAGGTCTTCTCAACAAATATCACTTGAATAACTGTCTATTCATATGGAAAAAATAAAAAAAAAACCTCAGTTCCTACCTCACACCATACACAAAAATGATTCAAAGTGGATCATAGACTTAAATATTCAAACAGAAATCGTAAAACTTTTAGAGGGAAACATAGAATGTCTTTTACAAACTGAAGATAGGCAGTTTCCTTGATGGAGTACGACAAGCAATAACCATAAAAGGAAACTGAGCATTTACAGTCATCAAAATGATAAATTTCTGATCATCAAGAGAAACCACTAAGAAAACAAAGACAAGTCACAGACTGGAAAAGAACAGATATAAAACATACATCTCACAAAAGATTAGTGTGGAGAATTCAGTAATAAAAGGATGAAAAACCCAATTAAAAATGAACAAAGTATTTAAACAGATACCTCATAAAAGACAAACAGTGGTCAATAAATGCATGAAGTCACGCTCAACCTTATTTACTTTTAAAGAAATGCATTTTAAAACTGCAATGAGTTACCACTGGTTACCTACCAGAATGACCAAGATTAAATCTGACACCATTGAATATCGGCAAGGGTGTGGAGCAACCAGAACTCTCACGCATTTTTGATGGGAAGGTAAAATGGCACATCCATTTTGGAAAAAGTTTTGGCATTGTCTTATAAAACTAAACATACACCTAGCCTCTGACCTGACAATTCCCCTCCTAGGCATTCATTAAGGAAAAATAAAAACCTATGTTCATACCACGACTTCATACAAGCTTTATTCAAAAGGGAGCCACAGCCTAAAAGAGTGGGTAAACTCACATATGTTCATATAATGGAATTCTACTCCAAAGTAAAAAGGAACACAGTATTTATACACACAACAACACGTACGAAGCTTGAAAATGTCATGCTGAGTGAAAAAAACCCCACAGAAAAGAATGTATGTTCCATGAGTCCATAGATAGGAAAGTTCAGAGCAGGGGAAACTAATTTATGGTGGAAAAGGTCAAAACAGTGACTGCCTCTAAGGACTGGTGTAGAGGATAATTTGGAAAAGGACACTAGGGAGATTTCCATGGGACGATAATGTTCTATATCTTGACAGGGGCCAGGGATATACTGATATTATCTATCTGTCCCAACTCCACAAGGAATTCATTTATTATGTATATATTTCATTGTATGTAAATTTTACAATGAAAGTGAAAAAGAACTGAAAATGAACATTGAAGAAAATTAAGTGTTTAGAGGGAAGTGTGCCATTTACTTTGAAATAGACCCCCAAAGTGGATTGATTGATAGATACATGATAAAGAAACTAAAATGACATATTAAGGTAGAATTTAGGTGAGAAGTGTAGAGGTGTTCACTGTAAACATCTTTCAAATTCATTGTATAAAATATGGGGGGGGGGAACTAAAACAAAAACAAGAGAGGACCTACCACTGACCAACCATGATGAACTGCCCTGAGCTGAGGACTATGATTAACTCAATCCTCTGTCCCTAAGGTCCAAAAGGAAAAATCAAAGAACTAAAATATTTGGTGTTTTGAACTAAACTATCAGATATTTGACAGAAGCAAGCATGGGTCTCCTGGTGGGCCATGGCTGTGCCAGAAAGGAGATCCAGCACCACAGACCATGAGCATGAGCCTTGTCTCTTCCACCTAAAAAGATCCCATCACCCAAGGGCATGCCCTCCTGGCTCTCCATGGCACCCAAGGAGCCAGAGGTGAACCCTGCAGGGATGTAGGGGAACAGAATCACATAGAGGAGGGATTGGAACCCAGGGTGCAGGCATGAGAACTTCCATTTACACAGAGTCTTCTGAGAAAAGCTGCATGTTCAGCCAAGCAAAGCCAGGGCCCCCCTCTGAGCTCTAGAACGCCCAGTTCACACAGCATCCAGCCTCTTGCATGTTCTCTGGACAGGCACGTGGCACCCAAGGAACAAGGTGACAGCCAACCGGTGGCTGACACCCCTGTGTCTTGATAGGAAGCATTCAGAAAATGCTTGAGAAATGAATGGGTGCCCAGCTGTTTGCACCAATGGTGTGGAAACAACACAGCCAAGATGGAATTCTCTGGGCCTGAACACCAAGAAGAAGGGCTTAGAATTGAAGTTGGGAGGATTTGTAAAGCTTTACAGTGTAATCTAGATTTCCACATTTGACCTTTGCCTATTAAAAATACTTTCTTGAGGAATAAGTTAGTTTGGGATTAACATATAGTGTTATATGTTATATACTGTGTATAGAATAAATAAACAACAAGGACCTACCATATACTCCAGGGAACTCTATTTAATATCTTGTAATAACCTATAAAGGAAAAAAATCTGAGAAAGAATATATAAATACATATATAATCACCTTCCTGTACACCTGAACTAACACAACATCGTAAATCAACTATACTTAAAAAAATTCAAAAATATATATGATAATAGTATATGATAAAAATAGTGAGAAAGTATTTTCTGAGGGCCACCAGCTAGAAGGTAGAAGGAGCTCCAGAAAACTCCATCCTTGGAGGGTTTTGTGTCCACTTTATAACTGGGGAGAGCAGCTGTGGCTTGTCTGTGGCTTCCACAGTTTTCACAAAGATGGCGGCGGTGGAGTTACATTACGTGGTCACAGCAGAAGTCGAGCACAGACCTTTGCTTAGGTAAGAAGGACGGTTTGGGTCTGTGGTATTGCTTACCAGGGTAGATTGCTTTAACTCTTTCGGTCCCAACAGACTCGTCATGTCTGCCTTGAAGTCTTGGTATGAGCACTGAGTGAGATAATATATGTAAATCACTCCATAGAGAGCCAGATACCCTGCGGCTGCAACTGAGTTGGTCCAACTCCCTTCCAAGGGCTCTGAGAACTCTCCCATCATCTCAGAAGTTTTGCTGGTGTTAGACCAACTGACTCACCCAAGAGGATTTGGCCAACTGACCCTCTGCTCAGCTTCTGAGGGTAGAGGTCCAGCTTTGTTTGCTGTGGATGCTATAAAAATAGCTCCCACTTCTTGTTACCAAAGTGGTAGCCAACGGAGCCATCCTCCTGATTTTCCCTTTCTTCTGTGTCTCCATAAGGTGAGCTTTACCAGAAGGAATAGCACAAGGAATCACTCTTCCCCTCCACAAACCGCAAGCCTGAATTTCTTGGGCTCCTAAACTTCCCTACTGGTCAAAGAGAGAAAGTGCATAAATGTTTAAATAACAGCCCCAAATGCAAAGGAGCCAGAGCATTTTGCCATGGAAATCAAGAATGCCTGCTCCCCCCAACATGCAAATGAGAACTCTGCCCCCAGCATGCCCCTCTCCCATTAATTCTGGCCAACCAACTGAGCTGAGGCCATGGGCATGCTCAGAAATTTCAGCCTCCAACCTTTGGGAGGCAAAGCCAAACCTCCCCACAAAGGTTAACGAGACGATTATGTTTCTGGTTAAAGATGAGAGCAGTCAGGGCCACTGGGTTCATTAGAACGTTTAGAAAACAGAGTGCTAACTAGAAAAGGGAAAGTGTAGCAGAGGAGGGAGGGCAGAAAAGAGAAGCATGAAACAGCGTCAGTGGAGAGAGGGACCACTCGCAGGTCATGGGCATAGGAATCGAGTTTCTTTTCATTTTCTACTTCTTCCTCAAAGTCTTTCTGTGTTCAGACCACACATATGAGGCACTCTCCACCAGCCCCGTGGGCAAAGCCTCATTTCGGTTTGGCCATCAGTTGGCTCTTCCAGGCTCCAGAGCTGGCCCCCAGAGGAGATGCTCAAGCCTTCTTGTGTTGACTTGTCCATTCATTCAGTGGAAACCTGGCCTCGTGCGGCTTACCTTCTGAAGGAGAAACAGACATCGTAGAAGACTAAAATCAAACATCTCCTAACACAAGCATGGAATCAGAAAATCATACAAATCAGAACATACTTAGCTTGTGATAGAAATTTGTGGGTACTGTAACGGGGACAAAATGAGGGAAGCTTGTCTGATCTTGGGGCTCAGGGATGACTTCCCTAAAGAACTCACATATAAAATTAGTAGGAAACACAAACTAGTGTGTAAGAAAAGGGGGTGAGGCAAGGAGGATGGAGCAAGAGAAGCATGCTGTGCAAAGGCCCAGGGGCAGGAGTGTGTGGTGCATTAATGTTAGGCTGGAGGCCGGCAGGCAGTGGTGTGAAAGTAGGCAGGGTCTGCACATTCCTGTCTTTATAAAAAGTGGGTCTTTATCTTAAGAGCATAAGGAATGCTCCCAAGAACTGGACCCAGCATTCTGAAATAATCTGTAGGGAAGTAGACAGGTGAAAATCAGCAAGGCGTGGTGATGGTTTAGATATGGTAATGGGGACAATTTGATCAAGATGGAGGTTTCTAGAGTGACTCTTGGATTTCTGTCTTCACTACTGGTCAGAGCTGTGCCAGGACAGTCTTTGTCAATAGCGAGCAGTGTGACCGTGTTCCAGGCCTGCTCTGTGATCACTAGGACTTTCCAGGAGGTTTTGTTGCTGTTTACCAAGGCAAAGGGTGAAAAAAAAAGTCATGGTCCTGATATCTACAATGTTCACAGCATAACGTGGGAGACCCTGGAGAAACTGGTTTGCAGGTTTACAGAACTTCAAAGGGTGTGTAGCAGGTTGACATCTATCACTTGTGATGCATCTCATGGCAAGTGGCAGTGGGAAGGTGAGTAAGCATGTTATCATCATTGTTTAGAGATAAAGCAATCAATATGCAAGGTCCGTCTCAGGTGGCTTCCTCAGCAACACAGCCCTTGGCACAGAGCCTGGCACATAGCAGATGGTCATACCTGCTTGCTGAGTTAAGAAGAAGTTAAGAAAGAAGATCACATAGGGTAGAACACAGGCCTAGGATCTCCTCCAAGTCTTCAAATGACTTCCCAAATCCTTGCCCCTATGGCATCAGACAGTCTATTTAGGGAGGGAGCTATGGATAGCAGGACCTGCCAGGGACAGGTGCAGTCAGGCACAAGAGATGTGGCTGGGCTCATCTTGAGCAGTGGCTTTTCCAGAGAATTGTCCATGGTACTTATCAAGTGCAGGCTAAGAGATGTTCCTGGTGCCAGGGTCCAGGGGGTTGTCATGGAAGGTAAAGAAATCATTCGGCTCCAGGAGGGAGCAGATCTCCATTGATGGCTAGAGTAGGAAGGGAATCAATATCCCAGCCTATTAGCTCTATGATACCCCACCTTATACCTAAGTCACTGTGGACCTGCCCCCTTCACTCTTAAAGATTCATTCCCAGATGGGGGACTAGATCAAAGAATATGTTCAGACTTCAAGTTCTTGATATATATTGACAGGTTGCCTTCCAGAGGGTTTTACCAGTTGACAAGATGACCAGCTTATACATGAGAATACAATTTTTCCATATAGTCAGCACATTGAATCTTGTATACTTTTTTTTTAAAACTCTGCCATTTTTATAAATTAAAATTGGAATTGCAATTCTTTAATTATTTCTGAGTGTGACCATTTTTTTTCCTGTCTACAAGAGATTTATTTTATTTATTTTTTTACTTGCATTATGTTTATTGAAGTATAGTCAGTTTACAATCTTGTGTGAGTGTGACTATTTTTATATGTTTATTACCCATTTGCATTAATATTCTGTAAAATCTTATGTTCTTTGCACCCCTTCCCCCACCCAACCCTGTTGGAGTAAACATGTGCTTTAAAATATTGTTGGTCTGTAATCTGCTTATAAAAGTAATCTATGCCTATTGCAAAATATAAGCAAATAGAGAAAAGCATAAAAAGTAAAGATTGCTACTATTCCCATGACCCAGAAGAATCACTAATTGATTTTGCTTCCTGGTAGGTAACTAGTTTTTTTTTTTTTCTTTAATTGATTTTTAAGTAATTTTTAAAACATGAAGGAAATTACTTCCTTATCTACAGTGCTTCTTAAAATCCTTGTCTATTTGTTTTTTGGCTTATGATAGTGATACAGTTTTACATAAAATGCCAGAAGTGTTTACAAAGTTTTATCAGTCTTCCATCTTTTCGTTTCTTACACTAATTTCAGGTTTTGAAAATTCTCCCTCAACTTAATTTCTGTTACATTTTCCACTAACTTTTGAGCTGAAACTATTTAATTACTCTCCAGTAGGTTTTGCTATAGAATGGCATGTATGGATATGACTTGAATGTTTTCCCTAATTAACCAGTATTTCCAAATTCACTTATTGAATAATCCATCTTTTCCTTTTGGTGAGTTGCTTGTTCTATCATAAATTAAATGCTTGCATACAATGGGGCTATCAATTCTCATCCATTGATCTGTTCATTCTTTTTGTCAATACCATATTGTTTTAGGTACTGTGGCTCTATAATGCATTTTAATATCTGTTACTGCAAGCCCTTCCTCCTAACTCTTCCCTTAAAAAATATGTGGCTGTTCTTACTTTATTCCTCAAATGAATCTCATAGCAACTTTGCTAGTCTATATCTATATTTATCTATGTGTAAATCATATACATTTTTACACTGTGATTAAATTTCTGTTTATTTGGAAAGAGTGGACAACTTTAAAAAAAAGATTCAAGAACTGGAAAAAAAAAGCAAAAAAGAATAGTGTGTGTGTGTGTGTGTGTGTGTGTGTGTGTGTGTGTTGTGTAGCGGGCACTGCACAGGGCTGTGCATTAGCGAGTTAATGACAAATGAGACATGCTCATGTCCCTCAAGCAGCCCACAGACCAGCTCGGGGAGTCAGGCAAGTGAGCAAGTGGCAATGTTCCATGGCATTGATTTACTGGAGCAATGGGTTTGTACGAAAGAAAACTCCTACACTTACAACATCATCCAGGGGCAAGCCTGCTGGTGGATGGGAATGGGTAAGAAAACTTGACTCATTTGTTCACTTATTGAGCACCTTTTGCATTCCAGACCATGACCCCTGCCTTATGGAGCATCCTGTCCAAAGAGGAACATAAGTGAGTATGCAAGCTGTTTAATTCCTCATGATGGAGCCTTTAGATGGCCAAGTGCAGGGTGCAAAGGAAACATAGGACAGGGGCTCAGCCAGGTCTGAAGGGAAGGGGAAGCTTCCCAGGGGAGATGGCTCTTTTGAACTGAGGCTTGAATAGGGGTAGGAAGTAGTCAGGCAAAGAGAAGTCAATGGAGGAGGAGTATTCCAGGCAGGGGGCAATATTCCTGGGTGCCCAGAGGTAAGAGAGCATGTTAGGTCTGAAGACATTGGGTACATGGGGCCACAGCATCAAAGACAGAGATGAAGGGGAGAGAAGGCACCACAGTCCTTGGCCAGGGAGTCTTCAATTCCTTCTTGAGATGTTCTGGACTTTGCCTAAAGGTAAGCTCCCTTCCTGATTTTTGCTCTCCAAAGGTTTGAGCTCCTTGGGAAACAAGACAGGTGCAAGTGTTTTGAAGAGGAGGGTGGGGAGGGCTACAGGCAGGAGATGAGGGAGTGTTGGAAGAGGGTGGCGGTTTGGGGGTCTGGATTGTGGAAGCAGGATCACGGGGACTCACGCCTCAGAGCAGAATGTCTGCCTGGTGCTCACAGCCTGAACCTGTGTCCCGGGCTCCGCATCTTGGGAAAGGTGGGTCAGGATTTGCCATGATGGGTCAGGGCTGGAAGATACTCTTCTTCTGGGATTGGAGAGCTTGGGTGAGGATCTGAGGGGCTGACACCAGAATCAGCTGAAGGCTGGAGGCTCCTGTCTTATGGCTGTTAGGTGAACCTTCGGGACTTTAGTGTGTACAAAGGGGTGGAGGAGACAAAATGTTTAAGATAAACTCTCCCAAGAGCCCTGCAGGATGAAAACTCAAGTCAGACTTATTTTGATTTAGTGAAAATAATATGACATTTCTTGCACATCTGAATGTGTGCAATAAGATTCACATATAATATTCAAGTCTCTCATTACACAAAATAGGAGCTATACAGAAAAAATAGAAATGAAAAAACCCCTACATATCCAATCCTTAACTTTAACTACTGTTAAAATTTTAATAAACTAGTTTTTGCTATTAGGACTTTGATTTTAACTTGGTATGTGTGTATTACATTCTAACCACACAGTAAATAGAATTTTTACCTGATATTATAATAAATACTTTTTTTTCTCGGTTCCTATAAAGCCTTGGTAGAATAAATCATACGGGAAAAAAATGTATACACTTAATTACATGGTATTTAAAATGTGCATATATCAAAACATTACCACTAAAAGGTAAACAATTAACTGTAGATGAAATGTGAATCAAATAGGACAGAGAATTAATGTTTTTTATTATGCAAAGTATTGACATGAACTGATATGAAAAAGATAAAGAACCCAAAAATATAAAAACAAGTAACACATGACAAGTGGTAAAAAGAGGTAATAGGTTTGGTCAACACAGAAAATTATTTCTTCTCACTAGATTTCAAAGGAATACAAATTAAGACCTTGACATACCATTCATCTTTTATCATATTAGAAAAGATTTTAAACTATTTCACATCCACTATCTGGCAGTGTTGGGTGAGGTGAATTACACTGCCTCTGACACATGGGGTTATAAATTGATACAAGGTTTGGGGGAAACTGGCATTATGTATCAAAAGCCTTAAATTTTTTCATTCATCCAGGAATCCCACTTTTGCTGTTTTCACCCTAGGATGTAATCAGAGGGAACCACAAAGATTCATGCACAAGCGTATTCATCACAGCATTATTTATAATGGTGAAAAATTGGAAATAACCTACTGTCCATCCAACAGGAATTGGTTAAGTAGACTATTATGTAGTCATCAGAATTTAGAAAACTATGCAACCACATTGAAAAAATGACTTCATCTCTGTAAGGTTCCTCCGCTCTTACTGAAATGCAGAAGGAGATTGGAAATTTATCCTGTTTTCCATACATAGAATGAAATGTGTCAGCACATTTGAATGCTCCTGGTTTTGCAATCACTGAGTTTAGACATCCCTGAAAAGTGTGTACTGCCCTCCCTGGCATTTGAGATCGCCTCACTCAAGGCCTCAGTACCATAACCTGTGCCCAGGACCCAGTAGAAGGCATTGCTTGCTTGCTTGCTTGCTGGGCTGTTGGTTCTCTGCTCTTTGTGCACAAATCTAGGGAATCACTCTTGCAAACAGAAAAAAAGAAAAAAAATTTGCAATGACCTTAACTCACAAAACAGTCTCAATTCAGTCATTCAAGAAGCCAGCCCCATGTGATAATCGGTTTCCAACTTTTTCCGTAAACCTGACTTCCCCCAGCCACCAGCCCCTACCTGCCCTGAGATGCTCGCAGTTGGGCTGTTGGGGGATGGGGTGCTGACTTCATGCTCACCTCCCTTCTCACTTACAAGTCCGTGTTTCTTGGTCCGGCTCAGCGGAGGAGGGGAGAGGAGAACTGAGGGCTCAGGGAAGTTCTTAGCTGGCTGGCAGAGTTCAAGCTGACTCTGGCTTTTGAGGGCTGCTTTTGTGTGGGTTCTCCTCTGAAGAACTTTTCCATGAAGCGGTGATACTCCCCCCTGGCTGGCTGCAGTCTGCTTCAGCCCCTGAGTTTCTGGTGGTGCATCCCCAGGGAGGGGTGCCAGCGCTTTGCAGCCTGGCAATCTCCCTGCGTGGCACATGGGATATACTCCTGTGGACTCTGGAGGGCCAGGTTATCCCAACTCTGCCCAAGTCAGCCGACCCTCATCTCTGCCTCCGGGTTCCCCAGGTAGAGGCAGATACCCGTGCCCTGGCTGTGGGGCACCCACGAGGCTCCCCGAGGGACTCCAATGAAAGGTTTCTTCCCCGGCTCCAGGTGAGGTTGAGGGGTGGGTATTAGAGTCATCACCAAGTTTTCCAAAGAAACCCACCTGACAGATCTCTCCCCATCTCCTCTCTCCTAAGCCTTCGTATATCCTCAAGGTGGTTGAGGGCTTCAAGAGTCAGAGAAGCAACCAATGGGCAGACGCTTCCTTTGAGACGTTTGCAAGATGGCACCATGGTTTTTAAACTGTATCCAGTTCTGAGAGAGGAAAGACCCATCCTGACATCCTGAAACAACCTTTCTGTGATCTCTTTCCTGCACACATCTAAAGCTTTCAGCGCATCAGACTTGCAGTTCCTGACACGCTCTTTGGCACACCCCTGCTCCTCCCACCCGAGTGCCCGTTCCCTGCCCGCTGTGCACAGTGCCCGCTCCCCGAGAGTCAGCAGCCAGCCCCCAATCTGCTATGCGTTGTCTGCACAGTCCTCAGCACTGGCACGTGGTCTGCCAGGTGAAAGAGGGTCCCCTTTAACAAAGCATAAACTCCTGGTGGGCAAATGCCAAGTTTTAATCGTCTCCTCAACACCAAGAGCACCTTGCTCAGGGCCTGGCATGAAGTGGGTGCTCGGGGAATGTTTGCCAAGTCCTCCCTTTGAACATGGCACTGACCACAGTTGTGGTATTTATCAGGCTGGGCTATACAAGGTCAAATAACGAAGGGGAGAGGTGACCCCAGGTGGTGTGAAAGGTCATATGGGTTCAGGGAAAGCTGATGTCTATGAGCAGGTCGGAGAAGAGACTTCAATGATCTGTGTCATCCTGAAAACTCAGAAAAGCCAAGACCCACCAGAGCAGAACTTACTGACGGGGTTAACCATCAGAGCCCAGTTCTGGGAGATTAACTGGGCAAATGGAGTGTGGTGGTCAGAGAGGGTGACGGTGGCGTCAGCTCCTCAGAGAAAGCAGGTGATGCACCTCAAGATTAATGTCTCCTGACCACTGGGTCTATTCAGAGCCTCCAGATGTCATATTTCTATTCACTCTTTCATCCCGACTGCCCACCTTGTGCAGACGGAAGCCAGGAGATTACTGCACAAAATTAGGAAGGCTCCGAGAAACCCCTCAGGTCCTTCAGACACTGGCTGTGACTTTGAGCTAGTGTTTCAAATTCAGTAATGAGCTTCACGGGTTAAGTGATAAGAACTCAGAAAAAAAAAAAACAAAAAACACCGAGTGTTTGCCTTTTTCACCTCCCAGCTTTGGGCTGAGTTAGAATTGTGCGTTGATGGATCCGAGGTGTGTTTGCATGGGGAGGGTAGAAGGGAGAACTCTACCAACTGTGGTAAATAGGACCAGCCAATGGCAAAGGCGGGGCGGGGTGCAGCCTTTGTATGTGGGGACAACCATGGCGGGTGCCAAGACTTCTCTCTCAGTGTTGAGGACTGTAATCTGGCTGCCAGTGGGGATAGGGCATGTCTCTGGCATCTGTGCTTTCATGGCAAACATGTGGTTTTTACTTAACATCTCTATTTAGGGTGGCTTGTGAGTGGGGTCAGGAGGGAGGTTGATAAAGATGAAGACTGACACCCCCCAAGCAGGTGGAAAACCTGCTCCATAGAAAAGTGTGGTGAGGATTTAGAAATGACCCAGCTAGTCAGTTAGTGTGGACAGCCAAGTTGAGTGAGCTGGGCTGACTGTCTGCTGAGATCTTCGACACATGGAAAAGCCACCCTCTTCCCCCTTAACCTTAAACCTGGAGGACAAGCTGGTGGCAGTGGAACGGATGCTCAGAACATCATTCCCCTACTCAGGAGGCAGTACCCCACGTGCATCAAGATCTCATGACCTGGAGGGGAACTGCGGAGTCTGAGACCTGGGAAGGTGCTCTGTGCCCCCTGCCTCTGGGAGGTCAGGATAAGCTCCCACGGCGGAAGGTGTCAGCACAGATCTAAAGCAGGGTCTGTGGCCACACTGAGATGCACGTCAAATGTATGTGTGCATATGCCCCACTTAAGAAGAGGATTCACTTCCTTTCCAGCTTCTACCAGCATCTCCATGGTGTCTGTGACCCCCCGGTGCCCTCTGCTCAGGTCTTCTTGGGGTTACCCAATCTCAACCAGCTACCAACTGGTATCAAGTATCAACTCCTCTCTGCCAGTGGCCCAAGGTTTCTTCCTTGTGCCGGTTGATTCTGCCCCATCTTCAGCTCATTTACATCTATCCAGGCTTCTGTGTTTGCAGGGAATTTCTCATTAACGGTTTTACAAAACATCTCTCAAGAGACTTCAAAGAGACATACTCTCAATGTTTTAATCTCCGCATGACAACAATACTCTGGTGTCACCATCTCTCCCCTAGAGACTGACTCACACACACTCTCCCACCTGGATTTTACCTGTGCAGCTTTACTTTTTTACTAAAGTTTTACAGGATTCCCACCAGTTCCCCCCTCCCCATCCTATAGGTCTTCCACATTTCTTGTTAAATTTATTTCTGGACATTTTATGTTCAGAAATGTTCTCATAAATGGGGATCATTTCCTATTACATTTCTCAAATTGTTATTTCTGATAAAATAGACAGGGATTATTTATATGTTTTATTATGTGATAAGCCACTTTACTCAGTTCTTATTAATTTCAGTAGCTTTTTTGGTTGATTCTGTTGGCTTTTCCAGGTAAGTAACTATATCATAAGCAAAAATATATTTTAAAAATCGTATTTCCTATCTTATAGAATGTATTCTTTTTTAAAAAATTTCTGTTCTCCTTTGTGTGTGTGTGTGTGTGCATGTGTGTGTGTGTGTGTTAGAGAAAGAGAGAGAGAGAAATTCTTTTTCCATTTTCTGGAACAGTTAAATTACAGTGAAATTATCTGTCCATTTCAGGATTGATAAACCTTGTTTGTAAAACCCTCTGATCCCAGTATCTTTATAAACCTAGTCCTTTGACAAAACTTTCTCGCTCTCTCTTTTTTTTTAAAAGAGTCTCTGGTTTATTTGTATTTTCTAGATTTTCTTAAGCCAGTTTAAATGTGTTTTTCCTGAACATTATGAATTTTATGCAGTTTCCATATTTAGCAGAGTTGTTCACAGAACTCTCTTATTTTGTCTATAAATTCTCTTCATATTTGTGATTATGTCTTTATTCTCAATCCTATTTTGGTCTCATTTTTCCTTGATTAGATTTCTTGGGTTTGAATATTTTATTTGTCATTTATTTAGCAATTCTGCTGACTGCATATTTATACCTGTTATTTCTGCTAATTCCTTCCTCCTACTTTCCTTATGTTTTCTTGTTTTTTGCTGACTTATTGAGCTTAATGGTCAGAGTATTTGTTTTTATTTTTGTCCTGCTTAATAAGAAAAACATCTAAGATTATTACTGTAATAATAAACACAGCTTTGGCTGCAGCCTATATGTTTTCCTGTGTTCTTTTCTTACTGTTTTTCAAATAGTCCGTATTTGTAGTTGTGGTTTGTTTTTTACTGAGTTACATGCAAATGTCTTTATTAAATTTCAAGTAGCTTCTTATTTTAAATTATATAATTTGTATGTAATCTGCTTGCATTGCAATCAAAGAATGTAGCCATTACAGCCTATTTAAGAATTCATTCAGACGTTTTAGAAATCTAACATGGAATTATTATTGTAATCATTTGATGGGCACTAGAAAAAAACAATAAGAACGATCTCTGCAGAATTTTATACATTACTGTTCAATCAATGTTCCCAATACACTTCTGTGATTTTGATATATTAAATGAGCAAAGAATAAAATATGGTACCAAATTGGAAAAATACAGCTATATTCTACCACTAATATTGTTTCTCTACATTTATCTCTGTGTTTCTAATAGCTTTGCACTATATATTTTATTTAATTTTATTCGTGACAACAACAACAATAGTAAAATACCTAACACATCTGAAGTGCTTATGATATGCTAAAACCTGTGCTAAGTGGACTGAATGCCTTAGCTTTTCAGTTTTCACAGTGAGACTAAGAGGATGGTCTACAGTTCACAGATGAGTCAACTGACACTCACAAAGGGTATCCGTTAGGGTTGCATTAACTTTATCCCCTTCCCGTGTTTGTCCAGAGCTGGTGTTACAGTGACTTCAAGCCACCCAAGTGCGTGAGCTCCACCTCTGTGTCCCACTACTTACATTGTACGAATCCAAACTGAGTCTTCGCTGACTCAGATTCAGGGCAGCTCTCCCACCCTGACAATGTCTAGCAGGGAAACAGAAGATGGGCCTCTGACCCTTAAGGTCATCAAAGTTGTCACAACCATACTCGTTCCCAAACATGTAATGACCCTTGAATTTAGGGGATTCTTGCTCCCATGCCAAGCCTTTGTTGAACCTAAGAACCCATTAACTCAGGCTCATCTTGCAGAGGTGAGCCATGTGCCGTCCTTCCAAGGCTCTGTCAGCCCCTCCAGGCATTACCATCAGGCCCTCTTGTTCTCTTTCAGCTCTGAACTTTTCTTTGGGAAGGCAGAGGGCACATCCTCCTCCTCTCCATTTCCTCTCTGGTGCCCATCACAGATGCGTGGCATCGTCTCATCGGTGAGCTCCCGGGAGAGTTGGGGAGACCACGTGTAATACAGAACACTTCCCTTCTGACCGGCTGACTACAGCACCCCTCCGCCAGGCAGCACCCACTTTCATGGCATGATGGAGGGAAAAAAGAGGAGAAACACACAAACACACACACACATGCATACACACGCAAATATTTCAGTAATTTAGTGTGATCCTCAAGAAAGAAAGGTCACAAATTTTCAAAAGAAAAAGGTATGTATCCTAGGAATTTCAGGAATTGTTATTCCGGTCCTTTGGAGAGCAGCATCATTTTTTTTTTTCATTATCTTTTCTAATTGAGGTTGCCTAGAGGAGAGGAAAGCTTTTGGTTTGCTGATCTTTTTTCTTTAATCTCGTACTGAACTCACAGATTAAGTCTACTATTTAGAGGCAATTTTGTCTCTTTCTTTTCAATTTTGCACCTCTTACTTTTTGTCGTCTGGCTAGAACCTTCAGAACAGGACAGAGAGTATCAGGGAGTCTAGCATCCTTGTCTCTGACTTAAAAAGGAATGCTGACATTTTACCATTAAAAAATATTTGTTGCAGCTCCTGACTGTTACTGTAACCAGGATATCCCCTATTACGCCAAGCTTGCTAATTTTTGTTAAGAATGGGCATGAAAACTGGTCATCCCTTGAAATGATAGTTTTGTTGCTTGTTTAATCTTTTAAGGCAGTTACTTACAAAATAGATTTCTAACATTCAATCAGCCTTACTTTCCTGAGTAAATCTGGTTGGTTAAAGTGTACTATTTATATTATTGCCAGAATAGATTTGTTGATTGTTTTAAAGCTCTTTATCTGTTTTGGGTGTGAAGGTAAGCTAGGATTGAAGAATTAGTTGAGAAACAGTTCACAAGGGATATCATTTGTATCTAAGAAAGTTCATAAGGGATATCATTTGTATCTAAGAAAGATGGATGAGGGGGAGTGTATAGCACGTGCTTAGCATGCACAAGGTCCTGGGTTCAATCCCCAGTGCTTCCTCTAAAAATAAATAAACAAATAAATAAATAAACCTAATCACCTAACTCCAAAAAAAATTAAATAAAAAGATAAAAATAAAGTAAAATTTAAAAAATATTGATAGAGCTTACTCATAAAGCCATCTGAGCCTGATACACTTTTAAAGATTGATATGTGACGTCTTTTCATTTTATTCTATGGCTATTAGCATATTATGGTAGCTCATCTTATCTCGAGTTGATTTTCACTACTTACATTATCTTTAAAACTTTGAAATGTTTATATTTATTGGCATAATACAATATATAGATTACTCATAACTTTTCATAGTATTCTCAGTATCTATCACACTTTTTTTCTAATTTTTCCCCCTCTTTGTCTTTCCTTGATTAATCTTGTGAAAAGCTTCACTTTTTTCTTTATTCTGTTAAGCAAGCTTTTGAGGTTATACTCATTTGTTTAAATTTCCTGTTTTAGTAAATGTTCCCATTATTTATTAAATACACTCATAGAATTTTGGTTGATTTTCCCATCAATTTTCTAACTTCTTAAGTTTAAAAGGTGTTTCTTTTACTTTTCAACCTTCTTTACTCTCTATTATGTGCATTTAAGACTACACAGATTCATGTGTGTACTCACAGACCTTTACCTACAGTGTTTTCAAGGGCATTCATTTTTAAAGAGTTCATACTTCCTTTTTATTTGGACTTTCTTTTTATTCCAGGAGTTATTTACTAGTAGTAATAATAAAATTAATAATTATAATAATAACAATAATAATAGTCAAGGGGTTAGTAATTGTTGCTATTATTGGCAAGTGGGCAGAATTTTATTATTTGGTGATGCATTTTATTGCATTTAGTCATGGAATATATACCTATATTTTTACATTTTATAATTTGTTGATTTTCTTTGTGTTAGTCCCTATGAAAGTACAGGAGTTATTTCAAAATAAGTATTCTCTGCTTAACTTGGGGTATAATTGTGTGTGTGTAAAGAAAGAGATTTAGATATACATTAGAAATATCTATGAAGTCGTAGAGATACATTAAATTTCTCATGCATTTATTTCTTTCCTCTCCCAAAACTCTATTGGTGCATTGATGAAACAACTAAAATAATAACAACCCATAAAGATGAAGCGAATAGAAGAGGAATCAACCGTGTTCACAGATAGAAATTAAATGTCTCAAAGAGCAAACAGTGCATGGGTAAATAACACAGAGGAGCCAAGGAAAATGAAACCTTTATGTCAGAGGAGGGGATAGCAGTGAAAAACAAATTCCTCTCCCCCCAGGACTCTAGGAAAGTTTGGGGTTTGGTGACACCAGTCACCAAGGTTGCACATCTGTCCTGAACAGTGAGATGCCACCCCCCATGCCTTTTCCAATCTCTTTGTCTTCCATGTGTAGCCAAGGATATATCCCATTCTGATCTCTACAGGAAATGGGAGTTTTATTATGTTTAGAATTGAGAGGCTCCAGATGTGGGGAAACCAGATGTAGTCGGGAGAGAAGGTGCTAAATTGAAAACAAAAGAAACAAATAAGTCCAAATCCAGAAGAGTCATACCCCACAGCTCTTCCCCTGCCCTCTTTCCGGGGTGTCAGCAACTTGGTACAACACACTGGATAGTCTATTAGAGGATTATTTTCTGGAGACACTAAGTGGGTACAAATAAAAATGTTTGCAAGGTCTGTCATTAGGCAGCTTTACAACAGAAAGACAAAAAAGCTAGCAGGCTGACTGCACCATAGTGGAGACCCACTGTGGTGATCTGATGAGGACACATGGAGCTTCCAATGAGTTTAAAGCTTTGCTTTTAAATATGAATAAAGAGCCAAAAATCACAATATATGTGCAAAAACTCAACATGGAAGACACAGACCAAGACAAGGAGGGATATGGAAATAAAAGCAAACTAAAAAGAACTTAGAGAGAAATTGACACAATATTGTAAACTGACTATACTTCAGGGAAAAAAAAAAGAACTTAGATGAATGGACAATAGATGGAAGAGAAAAACAAATAGTAGAACAAAGCAATAAGATGAAAAATAGAAGATGAGAAATGTGTGGAGTCCAGCCAGGAATCCTCATACCTGGCCAGTATGAGAAAATTCTGGAGAGAAGATTAACAAAGAAATAACAATAAGAAATTGCCAGATTGGTTAGATCCCTGAAACACTCAGCAGAATAAACAGCAACAACAGAAGATCTGTGCCACCCACATCATCACACAATTTCAGAAAATCAGGGATAAAGAGTAGATCCTAAGAGCTTCATAGAGGGGTGAAAAACAAAGAAATGAACAAGCAAAACCCAAAAGCTTGTATTCAAAGGAATTGGAAATGATATTAAAATTCTTCTCCATGATAACACCGTAAGCCAGGTGAACAAGTTCACAAAAGATTTCGGAGGGAAGTCTCTGGGGTAGGGAAACAAATGAAGTGCTCAGAAATATGCCTGAAGACTTGAAAAAATTCTGGCACCTATTTTACAGGTCTTTTGGAGCATTTAGTGAGAAATGGTTCTTGATGCATAGAACATTAAGTAATTAGAAAATAAAACAACTGTCAATGCCCCAGAAAACCTTTAAAAAGTTGTGCAAAACAATTATAGTATACTGCTTGGCTAGGCAGAAAACAATATGGTCATATTAATAGAAAGTGCTAATTACTGATTTAACTATAAATTATGACGTAGATACAGTGATTAGATGGAGGAGGGAAAATGGGGACTGGATGCAGGAAGGCAAAAAAAAAAAAAATTAACTAACCCAATAAGAAATCTGTGTGTAATATGTAATGCTCAAAACTCAAGAAATTTGCATTAATATAAGCATTAATTAAAAATAGGCAAAATCAAGAAAAATGATTGTTTATGGAGAGCAGGAATGGGTGAGAAAAGGGGCAGCAGAGCTCTTTAACACTATTTTTTAACTATACATTTGTTATTTTGGTAAAAAATATAAAATATTTTAAATAATTATGAACATATAGATAGCTATATTTATGATCAACTTTGTTAATTGTGTTAACAACCATCCTTATCCAGACACATGATTAATGACAAAGGATTCACACAGGGGCAATAGAATGGTCATTTTAAAAAATGGTGATAAATCAAATGTAGATGGATAAGTAGACAGAAGATAGATAAAAATGAATCTTGGCCCTTGTAATGGTTAACTTTATTTGTCAACTGCACTAGGCCAAGAGGTACCTAGATATTTGGTCAAACGTTACCTTGGGAGTATCTGTGAGGCTGTTTCTGGATAAGACTTAACATTTGACTCAGAAGACTGAGAAAAGAGATGTCTCTACCTAATGTGGGTATGCCTGATCCAAACTGCTGAAGGTTGAATAGGACAGAGGGACTGACCTTCCCATAACTGTCAGTCCTGACTGACTGTCATGAGCTGAGACATCCATCTTTTCCTGCCTTTGGACTTGAACTGCAGTATGGCTTTTCTTGATTCCTAAGCCTACTGGCTTTCAGATTGGAATTCATATCATCCGTTCCTCTGGTTCTCAGGTCTTCTGATTTAGACTGGAACTATGTCATCAGATTACCTAGGTTTCCAATTTGTCAACTGCAGATCTTGGGGCTTCTCAGCCCTCATAATCATGTGAGGAAATTCCTTATTATAAACTTTATGCATGTTGCTATCTTACTGCTTCTTTTTCTCTGAAGAATCCTGATGAATACAATCCCTACCTCACACAGTACACAAAAATTAATTCAATATGGATCATTGAATTAACATGATAATTAAAAACAAATCAGGTTTCTAAAAGGAAAAATAGGAGAAGATCTTAATTGTCTTTGAATAGGCAAATGTGTCTTTCACAACACCAAAAATGTATTAACTGTAAAAGTAAAGACTATTATATTAGACTTCATTAAAATTAAGAATTAGTGTTCATTAAAAGATACCATTAAAAGAATAAAAAGGCAGGCCACAGACTTGGAAAACACATTTCCAATACAAGTATCCACCATGAATTCAAATTCAAAGTATGAGAACTCCTATAAATCAATAAGAAAAATTCAGATAACCCAGCAGAAAAAGAAGAAAGAAACTTGAACAGACACTTCACAGAAGATTTTAAAATAATCAATAAACATGATCACATTTAATTTAATTAGTCAATTAATTATCAGAAAAATACAAATGAAAATTCAATAATACACTGCTACACACCCACTAGAAAAACTAAAATTAAAATTAAAAAGACACACAACATCAAATGCAAGGAGGATGTAGAAGAGCTGGGGTTCTCTTAAATTGCTAATGACTATAAACTGATACCCTCACTCTGAAAAACTAGCAATACCTGTTAAAGCAAAATATACATATGTCCTTTGCCCAGCATCTGTACTCATCAGTTACATATTTCCCCCCAAAAAAAGTGGTTATAAGATAGGTATCACAATGTTTATAGCAGCACTCTTCACAGAAGCACCCAAATGGAGAAACAACAAGAAATATCCATAAACAGTAGAATGGATAAATACATTGTGGTGTATTTATGCAATGGAATACTACACAACAATGAAAAGAAACAAAATTCTGGCAGACACAACAACATGGATGAACTCATAGACATAAAGTTAAGTGAAAAGGAATCAACACAAAGGAGTACATGCTGTATAAAACAGGCATAACTTTCCCAACTATTCTGGGGGCAACAATGACTGGGATAGGGCATGAGGCTAAAAATTATCTATACCTTGATCTAGGTGAAAATATATGGGTGTATACAAAAGTGCACCAAGTTATACATTAAGATTTGTGTGCTATACTCTATGCAATTAAGCTTCATTAAAAAAAATACTGTACACACACGCACACACACACAAATGCTACACATACCAGAATTTAGGCCCACATGACTAAAAACCAAAAGAAAAAAATGGACAATAGAAAGACTCACACATTATTTAGATAATGAAATTAAAGCAATGGCTGGTTGACAATATGATATTCACATTTTTGTTGATGGAAACCTGTAGAATAATGGCAGTTTCATAAAGTTGAATCTAGTGAGTTTAATATGATAGGTAAACAGGAAATTTAGAGAAAATGAATTAAAAGTTAGAGGATATCAACAGATACTTAAAACATATATAAAATAAAAAGGAGACGGCAATGGACAGTATAGAAAGTGTGAAATACCTTAATGTTAGCACTTATTACATTGGTATAACTAAATATAAGAAACAGCAGAATCCAGGATTAGTTTTTTGAAGAAAGGTTAATAGATAAAATATCTAAATTAAGTATAGATATTGAAAAGAATGACAAATACAGAGAAGAGCATTGACTACATGTATGAGATGCCATGCGAGCCACAGCCAAATAATCTGAAATATATGGAATCAGAATCCTAGAAGCAAAGTAGTGAAAGATAGATGTAAGGAGCTCTGCAAATCCCAAAAAGAATTAATACAAAGAAAATTTCATATAGGCAAATAATAGGAGTCTACTATAGACCAAAAAATAGAGAAAAGCTAAAAGCAGTTAGAGATGGGAAAAAGAACATTATCTGGAAATGAGAAAAATGAAAGATTGACAGCTGTCTTTCTGAAAACATGATGGAAACCAAAAGACAAGAGAATGGCATCCTTAATGTGCTGAGATAAAATAAATTCCAACTTAGAATTTTTTAACTGGCAAAAATATTCTTCAAAAAATGAAGGTAAAATTTAGATAGTTTCAGACAAAAATCTGGAGAATTTCATATCCAGCAAATTTGCACTAAAAGAAACATGAAAGAGAGATCTTTGGTCTGAAAAAAAAATTATCTTGAACAGAATCGCAGAAATTAAAGATAAAATCAAAAGGCAAACATATAGATTAATATAAATGCATATTGACTGATATTGACTGTATAAAATAATAACAATAATGTCTTGTGGGATATTAAACATGCAGAATTAAAATATATGACAACAAAATTGCAAAATGCAAGAGAGGGTCAATGGAATGAAAATGTTCCACATTTGAACAGTATCAGAGAAGTAGAAAGGTAACAATTTGTATCAGATGGTAATATATCAAGGAATAGTTTTGTCATCACTAGGGTAACTACTAGAAGAAGAGTAAAATTATAAACAACAAATAAATTAATAAAAGAGAGAAAGAGAATAATGAGAAGTTTTTGTTAATTCAAAGGAAGTCAATAAAAGAGAGGCAAAGAAACATGGAACAAGTGAGCCAAGTAAAAAATATGTAAAATGGAGGACATAAACACAAATAAATCAGTAGTTACATTAAATATAAATGGGTAAATATTCCAACTAACAAAAATCATCACACTGGATATAAAGACAAAATGTAACTATGTACTGCTTAAAAGGCTCACAACTTTAAGCATAAGAACACTTAATTGTTATAAGTAAAAGGATGGGAAAGGATAGGAAAGGGATGCTATGCAGACCCTAACCAAAGGAAGCTGGTGTCACTCTACTAATACCAGACAGAGTAGAAAGAAACACTAATAAAAATAAAGACATTTCATTTAAAAAAGGGGATTAATCCAAGGGACAGTATTGCATTTCTAAAGTAAATGCACACAAAAAGCTAACTTCAAAATATATAAGAAGCAAACATTAAGCAAATTCAAATTCAAAATAGAAATCAATAATAATCAGAAGGAATGACCTTAACATACCCTTAATTCAATGTGGTGAATAAACTTTTTACATTTTATGATTTTATACTCAGTTTTTTTTTTCTTGAAATGAAACTAGTTTGGTCATTTTATGTTCTCTGTTTTGCATATTGTTACATGGTGGGGGGAAGTTTCACTCCATATTCATAAGTAAGTTTGGTCCATAACTTTGCTTTTCTATGTTGTTCTTGTCTTATTTTGATATACCTATTGTGTTTGGCACATGAAATAACTTGGGAATTGTACCTTCTTTTTGTTTTCTGAGGGCATTTATAAAGGTTTGGGAATATTTATTTCTTCATTGTTTGGTAGAATTTACCTATAAAATCATCTAAGTCTAATGTTTTCCTTGTGGGGAAATTTTTAAACTACTGATGTAATTTATTTAATGATTATAGGGACATTAAAATTTAATATTTCTTCTTTTGTCAGATTAATTGATTTTTTAAAATAAATTTGTCCATTTCTATCAAATTTCCAAAATATCACCATAACGTTGACAAAATAAACTTTTCTTTTAATTCCTGCTTGATCTGTAGTTTTTCTTTCCTTTTTTAATTCCTAAAATTGTTTTATTTGTGCTCTCTCTCTCTTTTTTATAGTGATCCATCTCACAAGACCGGAGTTGGTCTATTTTTATTAGTCTTTTAAAATAACAAAATATTAGCTTTATTAAGCCTCTTTAGTAGAACTTTGGTTTTGTTTTCTTAATTTCAATTTTACCTATAATATTTATCTCCTAATATAAATGATATAAATTTCTCTCTAGATGCAATTTTCACAGATTGTGAGATTATATAACTATATAAATATGGGTTCTAAATGATTCGTGATAGTTATACAGTTATTATATACATATAATAAAATTCATTATAAATTTAATTCTTTAAAATTTTAGGGTCTTACTGCTTGTATTTTTATAAATATTTTATGTATTTCTAAAAGGAAAATTTCTCTGTTAAAGAGTATTATTTTATATTTATCCATTAATTCAGGTTTGTTAGTTGTTTGGTTCAAATTTTCTATATCTTCAATGATTTTTTCACATGATCTATCATTTAATAAAAGAGGCATCTTAAAATCTACTACTTTGATGATATATTTGCTGGAATCTCCTTTTAGTTATGACCATTGTTATTTTCAGTAAAGCTATGATATTAAATTCATAGAAGCTTAGAACTCAGTATGGGCTAACACATTTTATATTCAGTAATGTGTTTCTAGTTTCTCTAAGGTTCATATTACTACACTGGCTCCATTTTGATTGATTAGTGTTTATATCTAGTATATCCTTATTTATCCTTTTACTTTAAACTTTTCCAAGTCTAAGTGTTTCTCTATTTTTTAACTTAAATACAGCCTGGGAATCTTTGTCCTTTACCCAGAAAGTTTAGTCTATTTACATTTATTGTGAAAATTGAAAGAATTAGCTTTATTTCTACAACTGAATTTTGTTTTCTTTTTTTTTCCTTTTCTCTGTCTTTTTTCTTCTTTCATGTATTTTTAATTTAGATAATTGATTTTATCCTCTGTTTTTCCTTCTTTTGGTTAATCAATATCTTTATTCTCTTCCAAAATAATACAATTATCTTAGAATATTTAACACCTATCACTGATGTATGCCATTTTTACCCAGTATTTTATTTTTACTCAGTTAGTACTGTACATTTTAGAAATCATAATATTTGTTTTAAATGGGCATTCTTTAATTAGACCTACCCACATATATATAATTTTATTGCTCACCAATCACCTACATCTCAAAACTTTTTTCTGGATTATGAAAAATGGCCTTAAGACATTCCTTTTTTGACAGTTTATTCTTTTGAAACTCTATAAGCCATTCTTTGTTACAGTGTGTATTTATTTCATCTTCATTCTTGCAAGATGTAAGTTCATAGTCAGAAATACTAAGTTAAGATTATCTCTTCTCAGAATTTCAAGGCTATTTTTACACTTTCTGACTTCTAGCATTACTGCTGGTAAGTCAAATGCTATGGTAGTTATCATTTCTGTGTATTGTTTCTCTTTGTTTTCTGGCCACTTTTAAGGTTTTCCTCTTTGTCTGAAGGGTTTTGCAGATGTAGATTTATTCATATTCATTCTCTTTGGGAGTAGTTGAGCTTCCTGAATCTGATGATTGGTATTTTTTTTTCAATTCTGAAAATTTGCAGCCACTATATCTTTGAATATTGTCTCTCCTCCAATTCTCTTAATATATTTATTCTGGAACTCTGAAGAGGCATATGTTAGATTTTCACACTCTATTCTCTATGTCTGCTTAATCTGTGCATTAAGATTTTAATTCCTAGAAATTCTATTAATTTTTTAGATGGCCCAGTTAATTTTTTATAGTTGCTAACTTCATAGTCACACTTTTGGAACTCTCTTTATTTAATTCTAATAAACATTGTTTTAAATATTCTGAATTTCATCATTGTAGTAGTATGGGTTTTGCATGTCTGATGATTCTGTTGTTTGTATTTTCTGCTAATTCTTGCTATGGTGGCTCATTTCCTCACGTGATTTGTAATTTTTTATTATGAGTGCATATTCTCTGGAATTTTATCTATTGGAGTTTTTTTAAAACCTAATTTTAAAGTGGTTCTTCCAAAGAAGATTTCGTTTAATTCTGCTAGACACATATGAATATTGCCAACCTGAAACTACTTTAAAGTTTCTTGGGGAATTTCAGGCCACACTGGTAGTGTGAATTCCAGTCCCAAGCTCATGCAATGATTTATATTAAAAATTCTTGGAAGAATCTTTCTTCTTTTTAGTCCCTCCATCTAGAGCCAAAATAGAAGGGTATTTCATTTTCTCTGTAGGGTGTATTTTTTCCCTTAGTTCTCCTTATAGAGTTTGCCTTATAGAGTTGCTGGCTATATATAGCTGCCTCTGATCTGACCACCCACCTTGAACATGCACAGATTTTGTCTCCTACCCTGCTTAGGTGCCTTTTAAATATTCTATGCCACATTTTTAAATCTGCTGTAGCAATCTTTTTTTCCTTTGGACATGAAGTCCACCATATTGCTGGAAAAGTATGAGTCTCCTTCCATTGTTCTCTTATCCCTAATACTACAGAGCCCAAGTTTTCTTCTATTATCATTGACTTTTTCTCTCCTTTCTGGAGTTTTTCTTTCCCTTTGAAATAGAATTATTTCACCAGAGTTATGTAAAGAAATTGATCTCTTTTCATTTACCTTGTAAACATCTAGCCGTATGAATCTTCAGATTTATGTGTCTGTTTATCCAAAAGAGACTTATTCTGTAATGTCCTTGATAATTGATTCAGTTATATATTTTCTGGTCTTTTCTTTAGGAATATCAATGATGCATTTTTTTTTTCTTTAACTCACCGTTTTGTCCTATATTTCAATTTTTTTTTCTGGGATTATAAATAATGTATATTTGGATTATTGAATATTTGAAAGACTATTTGTGTATTTGTTTTATCTCCTCTTTATCTTCCTGACCTTTGGAACACCTATCTTCTTCATCTTAGAAGAAAATTCTGCCCTCTTAGAACTGATTATGGTTCTTCTCTGTATCACTGGTTTTATTTTCTTATGTGTCACTTTTGCAACTTAATTCTCATGTCACTTTTACCTGCATTTTGGCTCTATTTGTTTCTTTACAGACTTTTAGTAATTCAGGAACCTCCCATTACACTTCAGTCTGTTTGCTCAACCATCATATATTTCACCTCATTTTACAGAGTTCATCTTTTTTCCTGAATTTAACTGAAAGCATATGGTAAACAATACAGTGTATTTTAAGTATGTTATAATTAACATATTCTTCTGTTTAAGTACTGCAGAATCTTTCCATAGGTGCCATTTTTGGTCACATTATTCAAGCTAAAACAAAAAGACGTTTACCCAAAGTAGGTATATGCCCCAAACAGTGTGAGCGAGTTCTCTGATCCCTCCCTCACCACCTGGCTACTTATAGGTCTGAAGCTGGAAGAGTTGACATAGTTTACAAATCTGCTTAGTCATAATGCAACCAGAGAGGAGCAGAGAGGATGCTAAGAGAGAATCCTAGCAGGGAAATTGCAATTTGCTACAGCTAACACTGTGCGCTTGCTGAAGCTATCCATCAGTGATTAGCTTTCCGTATGAAGTTCTCCCTTGAGATTTGCATCTACTTCCAGAATAGAATGTCATTTCACCTGGCCTATTTCCTGACACCTCAGTTCACTACCCTGGAAAGGGCTGTGGTCACCATAGAGAACCCTTTTCTACCAGGGGTTTTCGTATTTGCTGCTTTTGTACTTACCCTTGCGCCTCCTGGAGCAGCTACTTTCCAGCATTTTAATCTACAATAGTTAAAGGATGTGGAGCTCACGTCCAGCTCGTTGCCTATCCACACTTCTGTTCTCACCACTTAAGATGCAGACGCTTGGGTGGATTCTGCCACGATCTTCTCTAGTCTTGTGACGTCCACCGCTCTCTTAGAAAAGCAGATGTTGTGGGGTTTGAGGTCATTTTCCTCCTTTTTGATCCTTTTGTGCTATTTTTAGTAGTAATTTCTTGCAGATTCTGGCCTACTCACCATGCACCTCTTCACGATTTCCCCATGAAGTACTAGTTGATCACTCTTTCTGTAGTCCTTTTTATCATTTTAGTCAGTATCTGGTTGGGAAACAAACATGTAAGATCATCACCCTCATTTACCCAGAAATCTATCTTAATTAGAACTTTGTAGATTCTCGTATATTTAATAAATATTTACAGAGCACCCATCATGTTAGGCACATCCTAGGTACCAGGGATACATCAGTGAACAAAGCAACAAACACCCCTAGCAGGGGAGTCAGGTAATAATGAATAGACATTGCAGATAAGGAAATTATATAGTATGTTAGAAGGTGATTTGTACTATAGGAAAAGAAAGAGCAGGTTGAAAGGGGCAGAGGGCTCTGGAAAAGTCTCACTGAGAAGATAATATTGAACATAGGTATGTTTGTAATAATGAACATACATTAGCCAAGGTTCTCCAAACATAACCCATAGGAAGTATATAGACATATAGAAAAGGATTCATGATGAGGGACTGGCTCACACAATTATGGATGCTGAGAAGTCCCATGGTCTGTTGACTGCAAGCTGGAGGCCCAGGAAAGCCAGTGGTGGAGCTCCAGCTCAACCCCAAGGGCCTGAGAACTGGGAGAGCCAATGGTGTGAGTCCAATCCTGAGTCCAAAAGCCTGAGAACCAAGAAAGCCTATGTCTAAGGGCAGGAGGAGGTAGGCATTTCAGCTCAAGCAGAGAGAGTGAATTCCCCCTTCCTCTGCCTTTGTGTTCTATTCAGGCCCTTGATGGGTTGGGCGAGACCCACCCGCACTGCTGAGAGCGATCTTTACTGAGCCTATGGATTCTGGAAACACCCTCACAGACACATCCAGAAAGAATGCTTCCCCAGGTACTGGGCACCAGTTATCCCAGTCAAGTTGACACGTAAAATTAGCCATCCCAAGTGGGAAGTTGCTGAGAGTGTTGGCCACACCCATGTCTGAGGGAAGATTGTCCTGGCCACAGGCAAGAGCCAAGGTGAATGGTCAAGGGCCAGTCGGGAGGCTGGTGCAGCCGGAGGAGAGCGAACAAGAGGGCAGACTGGCAAATGGAGCCTGTCACCCAGGGCCTTGTATGTATACTGAGATACAAGGCCTTTGGTTGTTACTTAATGGGAAGTGGGGAGCCATGGTAGAGTTTTGAAGAGGGGAAGGCTATGACCTATCCTACACATCACAGGAACACTCTGACTGCTGCACTGAACATAGAATTCCTAGAACCCAGCTGATGGTCCCTGAGGTCCCTGACTTGATTTCAATGTGTTGGTGCTCACCCAGGCTGCACGTGAGAATCACCTGGGGAGAGCTTTTCAAACCCCAATGCTATGTCTACACCCAAGACCAATTAAATCAGAACCTTGGGGGCATGTCCCAGGCATCAGTGCTGTATAAAACTCCCCAGAGGCCTCCACTGTGCAGCCAAGGTTGTGCACCAATGTTTTCAGCCAAAAGTAGGCTCCCTTGGCCTCCCTCACTGAACTGTGGGTTCCTAAAGGGGAGGGGCCACATCTTTTATTTGGCTGAATCCACGGCATATGTTTGGCAGGCCGTAGAGATGAATTAATCCGTGAAATGTCAATTTCACCAAAATGGGAACCAAGGATACTGATGGAAGCATGTGATCTTCCCAGCCCAGAGCTCAGAGAGGGGCTTCTGCAGGGTTCTCAAGAATCATTTTTGAATAGGAGCTTCACCACTGACCCAAGAAAGAAAGAAAGGAAAAAGGAACTTCTCAAGATGGGGTTAAGCAGCCCTTCAGTTTTGCCTCCGGTGTAAGCGCACCAGAAGTGTGATGACGTGGAAGGCCTAATAACTTGTCCCTGCCAAGCAGCTAAGAGATCTTGGTGCAGGGCAAGGCTGGGGGCGTTCTCAGTTTCCCTGGTGAGCCCAGTCATGCCCTCGACAGGAGCTCAATTGCTCAGAGAGGCCGAGGTCCACCGCAGCCCACAGAGAGCTCCCAGCTGCTGCTGCCACCTGTTCCCCACTGCGGCCGTGTTGTGAAATCTCAGCTTAGGTCATCCTGTTGGGTTCATCCCAAGGTCAGGCTCATCCCCCAGGAATGCAGTCCCTCTGCGGAGGTCTTTCACAGCCCGCAAGGCCCCTTGCTCATTTTCGCCAGCTCTGCACAGCAGTGCCGCGGCCACTGGGTAAATATTACACAGCCAGGTGTCTAAGGCTGTCTGCCCACCCTGGAGGCTGGCTGTTCTCCAGCCCTCACCTGGTTCTCCCAGTGCCTGGGCCTCCACGCGTTCAGGATGCAGAGAAGGGCTGCAGTCCCAGCACATGGCCAAGGGAGCCACCTCCAGGACCACAGGGAGAGGCTGGCCCAGACCCGTGTTATTTGATACCAGGCCACTGACCACACTTGGCCACAGAGCACTTGAAATGTGGCTAGGGCAACTGAAAAGCTGCATTTTAAACTTAACTTCATCTTATTTAGTTTAAATTCAGATTCCATGACTGATACTTGATTCAGTTATTGAAAACATCCAAGTGTGTTTAAATATGTTTAGAACAGCTTAGGCATTTGAATCTAATTTTTCAACTGTAAATTGAAATACAGATCAAGAAAAACGTAACATTCAAATTGAGATGTGCTGTAAGTGTAACACACACACCAGATTTCGAAGACTTTACAAAAATCAGAATATAAAGTATCTCATTAATTCTTTTATATGGATTACATGTGGAGATGATAATAGTTTTGGTATCTGGGGTTAAATCAACATATTATTAAAATTAATTTCACCTGCTTCTTTTTCCTTTGTTAATGTGGCTACTGGAAAATCTAAAATCACATATGAGGCTCACATTGTATTTCACTGGACAGCATCAGACTTTGTCCAGGGCAGAAGACCTTCCACCATCCCTAAGCAGATGGAGGATGGTCCAAGCAGGTATTCCAGACCATGAAGTAGGCAAATAAACCAGCTTAGGGCTGAGAAATTTCTTCCCAAGGTTTCTACCTATCTCCTTCACCTCCTCGCTAAAGAAATCCTGTTGGTTTCAAATGCACTTGAAAGTAAAAGTTGACTGTTTCCAACATAGAGTCTGCCTGGAAGTATCAGGAAACAACAGAACTGTCATCCTCATGGTGGGAACTTTAAATTCATATTGCTGTTTTTTAGTGTTTTACTCGGGCCATTAAAAAAAACATTCTGGGAAGATATTTAAGTGATATATAAACCTATAGAGTAAAACTTGAAAGATACCTTTTACAAATATACCTTCTGTCTTTAATCCTTTTATATGAATGCCATTATTTTCAATGCATTGAACTGAGTTGCTTTTTTGAGCTAGCATTACAGCAGACCTTGTCTTGTCAGGTCAAATGGAGCCCCATTATTCTTTTTTTTAAACTGAAGTACAGTCAATTACAATGTATCTATCTTTGGTGTATAGCACAATAGCCCAGTCTTGCATATATATATACACATTCATCCATTATTCTTTTTACCAGACATATAGTCTTCCACTGTATAGATATACTTGCCTTTTTTTCCAATTAGTGGACATTTAATTTTCCATCTTCTTTCATATTACAATGCTATAGTGAATATTTTTTACTTAGATCTTTGAAATACGTGACTCTAATTTTAAAAAATGTTGGACCAAAGATTAGTCATGTTTTCATTCTGATTCTGATAATAGACTGCCTATTTACCCACATCCCCACCAACATTTTATCAGTTTTTTCTTTTTCCATTGAAATGGGTGTTCACTGGTGTTTGAGAACATGTTTCTCAGGTTTCTAGTGAAACTGAAGGATTCTGCCTGTGTGCACTGGCCAATCATACACAGCATGTGAATTGTTTATTACGCTCATCACCCATTTTTCTTTTAGATACTTTGTCTTTTCTGTGTAAAAGCTCTTCATATATTTTGGTTATTAAGTTTCTGCTGGTATAAATATAGTAAGTATTTTTATCTCAACCTGTCACCTTTCCTTTTTCTTTTTTTTAATTTACTCTGAAATCGAAGAATAACACAATTGCAGAAATATACTACGTAAAAGTATAGGGCTCAGTCCATTATCATAAAGTGAACAGATCCATGTAACCACAACCTCAGCCAAGAAATTTTAGAGCATTTTACACGCCCAAGAAACCCCTCTCTTGCACCCTCCCCATCACCACTTCATTCCTCCACCCAAAGGTAATGATTTCAAAATAACTAACAAAAGGTGAGTTTTGCCTTTAAAAATTCATATAAAGAGACCATACAGCATCTGTTTCTGGCTCTTTGTTGCTGGTGGTAAGTACCATGTTCATGAGATTCATTCACATTGTGCTGTATCATTGCTGTGGGTTCATTTTCACTGCTGCATTTAATAAAGTCACCATATTTATGACCTATTTTACTGTTTTTAATTGAAGTGTAGTTGATGGATAATATTATATAACTTACAGGTATACAATAGAGTGATTCACAATTGTTAAAAGTTTATACTCAATTTATAGTTAGTATATAATGTTGGCTATATTCTCTGTGCTGTACAATGTATCCTGGTAGCTTATTTATTTTATACATAGTTGTTTGTGCCTCTTAATTCCCTCTCCTCACTGGAAACCACTAGTTTGTTCTCTGTAGCTGTGAGTCTGTTTCTTTTTTGTTACATTCATTAGTTTGTTGTATTTTTTAGATTCCACATGTAAGAGATATC
Organism: Vicugna pacos; assembly: GCF_048564905.1. Lineage (NCBI taxonomy): Eukaryota > Metazoa > Chordata > Mammalia > Artiodactyla > Camelidae > Vicugna > Vicugna pacos. Next base: position 18,518,471 of record NC_132995.1, read on the forward strand.
ATACAGTATTTGTCTTTCTCTTTCTGACTTATTTCACTTAGCATAATGCCTCCAAGTACATCCATGTTGCTGCAAATGGCAGAATTTCATTCTTTTTAATGGTTGAGAAGTATTCCGGTGTGTATATATATCACATCTTTATCCATTGATCTGTTGATGGACACTTAGGTTGCTTCCATATTTGGCAATGATAAATAATGCTGCAATGAACATTGGGGTGCATGCATTTTTTTTTAATCAGTGTGTTTTTTTTTTTATTCATATATACACCCACGAGTGGAACTGCTGGGCACGTGGTAGTTTTATTTAGATTCTGAGATAATGTGGCTGCTGCAGAAACACATCACATGTCCCTGCAGTAAAGATGAAGTTTGCTGGGGCCACTTCAGAACCCAGAGAGCACGGCACCACCGTGAAATGCTGCAAGAACCCACGGCCCTCCAGCTGCTCAGCTCATGGACAAAGGGAGAAAAGAAGACCCTCCTCCATCCTTGCAGCCTCCTTCAGTGACCCCTATTGGCAGAGTCTGACACAAAGCCACCTGGCAAAGCAGAAGTGGGGTTTGCAGAGCCCAGTTCCAGGGTGGCAGAGTAAGGGGAGAACAGAGTGAATTTGGAGCCGAGAGGCAGTAAGTTAATAACTGGCAGAGTTGCGTGTCATTTTGTATTGATTTGCAGGACTTCTCTATATATTCTGGCAACAAGTTGTTTATTGGCTATTTGTGTTGCAGATATATTCTCCCACTCTGTGATTTATCTTTTAGCCTCTTTATGATGTCTTTTAGAGAACAAAAGCTTTTAATTTTCATGTAGTTCAGTTTATCAATCTTTTTTATGGTAGAACTTCAGATATATTATTTAAGAAGTCTTTTCCACCTTAAGATGAGAATATTCTCCCATGTTTTACTTAGAAGCTTTATTATTATTATTATTAATTATTATAATTATTATCATTATTATTACATTTTTATTTTTTTAGATTTACAGTCTGTCTGGAACTGAGTTTTGTATGGCTGGTGTGAGGTAGGGAGGGAGTCAGATTATTTTTTTCCCCATATTTTTATCCAGAGTATTTCTTAAAAAGGTCATCATTGGGGAGGGTATCACTCAGTGGTAGAGTATGTGCTTAGCATGCATAAGGTCTTGGGTTCAATCCCCAGTACCTCCACCAAAAATAATAATAATTAAAAAATGCATAAATAAACCTAATTACTACCCCCCAAAACAAACAAAAAACCCAATAAACAAACAAACAAACAGAAAAGGACATACCTTCCTCACTGCAGTGTGCCTTTCATCATGGGTCAATGTCCACGTGTACCCGACTGTCTCTCCAGCCTCTCACCTGTTGCATTGACTGACTTTACATTTTTAATAAAATTTAAATCAGCTTGTCAATTTCCTCAGAAAAAAATAGATCCTTGTATTTTTATTGGCTTGCATTACATATATAGATCATTCGGGAAGAACTGACATAGGTAAAATATTGAGTCCTTCAACCTATGAACATAGGCTATAGATCCCACTTATTTAAATCTTCTGTATTCCTAGTAATATTTTGTATTTTCCTCAGTGAGTCCTGATTAGATTTTTTCTCAGATTGTGGAAATTTAATGCTATTGCAAATAATTTTTTTTTTCATTTTCAATGTCTATTTACTACTGGTAAATTCCTGGCAAATATAAGCAACTATATTTGTGGTGATTTTTAAATTTCTATGCAGTAAAATCTGATTACTCTTTTTGTTTTTGTTTCTGGGTTTTCTCTCTTGCTTCAGAAGGCCTTTCTTATGCAGGTCTATAAAAAATTTTGCATTTTATTCTTATACTTGTGGAGTTTTGTTTTTAAATGTGTAGGTTTCTAACCCATTTGCATTTAGTTTTATTAATGAAAAGTGGATCTAGTTTCATTTTTCTACTACTCTAAATTTTCAGGAGCAGGAAGAGTGGATTGCAGAGCTTCTGGAGCAAAAAAATCCCTGGAGCACAGTGATGCAGACACAGGCACGTGGAGGCTGAAGTTTGTCAGTGCACCTGGAATGGTGATGTCCATTGGTTACTCCTGGGCTCATCCCACTGGGCACTGATCCTGAAAGCTGGGATCATCCATCTGGTCAACAGTTCCCAGAGCTGCTATTCATAGGAAGGCAGCCACCCAGAGCCCCAGAGTTCACAGAGACCTACAGGAACTCTGAGAACCTAGGTTAGGCATCCTTCTAAGCTTGTCTGCAGCAGCCAAACAGGACATAACACAGGTCCATACTTCTGTATGCACCATGTTCCCCAGCCAGAGGAATTCCTTCCTCACCCATCTATTGTCCTCTCTTGTTAATTCTCCTCTCACCAGGGAACCAACAGCCTGCCCATCAGAAATCCATCCTGGGAGCAAGGTCCTCCAGGACAGGTCTGGTCTAACAGGAAAGACTGGATGTGGTCCCAAATATTTGTACCACAAGCCAGCCAGGAGTCAGCCTCCCGCTGTGTCAGAGGAGGGTCTTGGGGCTGGGCCAGCAGAGATGTTCTGGAAAGGCATGGAGGGAAAGATGGAGAAACACACGGCAGGAAAGAAGCTTAGAGATTTTCCTTCGCTCCAGTAGAGGGTGAAGAACCTACTACAGTTTTGCATTTCAGAACTTGTGAACTCCTGGTAATGTGAGATTGAAGGAAAATAGTAACTCGTAAGAATGAGGTTTCCTCACTCAGGGATTAACAGTCATCTCAAACAGCTCTTGCCTTATTTCTCTTTAGGAAGTGGGAAGAATCTGGACTGTTTCCCCTCCTTTAGTTAAGCTCAACATGTCTCTGATGGACACCACCTGGCTGCTCAGCCCAGTACCAGCGTCCAAAGAGTCTATGGAGATAGATATATCCCATTATCCCTGAAGACAAGTGTATCTCCTCTGGTTCTCTGAGCCTCTCAATCCAGGGGGTGGGAAGAGTAGAGGAGCCCATGCATGGACTCCAGGCAACATGGTGGACTTTCTGGGATATTTCTCACCCCTAGGTCTCAGCCTGAAAGCCATTCTTTTAAGAGGCCAACTTGCTCTCCTTCCTTACATGTTCTCCATCACCCATCCTTCTGTCATGCTACTATCTTCATTTCCATTGTGGAGCATTTAGATACTTCAAATGATGTATTTGCCTAGCCCATCACACTCCCAAAATGTCAATATCCTGAGAGCATGGATCTTATCTGTCTGTCTGTCTTTCTCACCATGCTTACACAGATAACACCTCTTACAGACAATGCGCTCTGTGAATATTTGTTAAATGCATGAGCCAAGTTAAAATCTGCTGACGTAGTTTGATCATTAAGATGGCATCACTGGTAACTTCTGCAAATGGTAAGGAGAAGATGCATGTTGACTTGAATTCTGAAAGGAGTGGATTTTGGTGTAGATCTTTAGCAGATGGTTATAGTATGGTCAGGCTGAAGGGGTAGGGCTGGTCTGCCAGGCCAGGAGAGGGAATGAGCCATGAATGAACAGAATCTTTATGAAGAATAGACAGTGTGTCCAAGGACCCACCCCAGGCAATAAAGAGAAAACCTCCTGAGATTGTGTCCCCCTCACCCCAATCTCCAGCCTCTCTGAAAGCCAGCCCTCCCTTCCACCAAAGGTGTCAATGTCCTGGCTGACACGTCTCAGAAGATTTATTGACATAATAGACACCATTCTAAAGACTTGGCCCAGGATCACACATCAAAACTGCAAGTTTGAAAGGATTAGAAACATACTTTGCACGCATATTTCATCTTGACTCTAGACTTAATTAAGATATTGCTAGAGCAATACCATAGACAAGAAAGGGACTAGCACTTTATCCAGCCATCCTCCGTCCCTGTAAAAAATAAAATAAACGTGGATTGCATGGAGTGAGGTATTCATAATTATTTCATGCCTGGGTGGGGAAAAAAAGTGAATGAAGAGGTATCAGGAGCTCATGCCATCAATTTCACAGATTTAGGCTTAATCAGAGCAACTTATAATGCTAAAACACCAGCCTCTTTTTTCTAAGATGTTTGTAGGTATC